>NW_025203032.1:0-8148 GCF_004010195.1 Chiloscyllium plagiosum
TTACCCTCCCAGCATGTAGGACTGTGTATCCCGGCCCAGGGCATTGATCTGTAAACCAGGCGCAGTTACCATCCCAGCATGTAGGGCTGTGTACCCCATCCCAGTGCATTGATCTGTAAACCAGGAGCAGTTACCCTCCCAGCACGTAGGGCTGTGTACACCAACCCAGTGCATTGATGTGTAAACAAGGAGCAGTTACGCTCCCAACATGTCGGACCGTGTACCCCACCCAGTGCATTGATCTGTAACCCAGGAGCTGTTACCGTACCAGCCTGTAGAACTGTGTACACCACACCAGTGTATTGCTCAGTCATACTGTGTTAGATCCCAGCCCAGTGTTGGGAAACTTGCAGCCCATGCTGGAATTGACAGGATGGACAGCTCCCATCCATTTGCAAATCCATATTCCATTATGTTATGACAAGAGCGTGTTGTGGGTATTAACATCACCGCCGCAGAGAGATGGTGGGGGAATCAGTTTAAATACCACCACATGGGAGAGTTTTGGGAAGTAGGCAGAGAGGGTGAGACTGAGAGGCAGTGTCATGGAAGGATGCGTCCCCAGGCTTCAGAATGCAGAAATGTAGACACTTCAATAGCATCCTGTAACACGAGCCAGCAATCATAGAGTGTGACAGAGGGATTGTCTGCACGAGGCTGAGTTAGTTTCCTGGTGCTATTTTTTTGAACTCACCTCATTAACTACACACCCCACCACATGGATAA
Source organism: Chiloscyllium plagiosum (assembly GCF_004010195.1). Taxonomy (NCBI): domain Eukaryota; kingdom Metazoa; phylum Chordata; class Chondrichthyes; order Orectolobiformes; family Hemiscylliidae; genus Chiloscyllium; species Chiloscyllium plagiosum. The sequence goes on from NW_025203032.1 coordinate 727, forward strand.
TAAGTGGCAGATGGAGTTTAATTCAGACAAATGCAAGGTGCTGCATTTTGGGAAAGCAATGTTAACAGGACTTAGACACTGAATGGTAAGGTCCTAAGGAGTATTGCTGAACAAAGAGACCTTGGAGTGCAGGTTCATAGCTCCTTGACAGTGGAGTCGCAAGTAGACAGGATAGTGAAAAAGGCGTTTGGTATGGTTTCTTTTATTAGTCAGAGTATTGAGTACTGGAGTTTGGAGGTCATGTTGCGGCTGTACAGAACATTGGTTAGGCCACTGTTGGAATACTGCATGCAATTCTGGTCTCCTCCCTATCGGCAAGATGTTGTGAAACTTGAAAGTGTTCAAAAAAGATTTACAAGGATGTTGTCAGGATTGGGGATTTGAGCTATAGGGAGAGGTGAACAGGCTGGGGCTGTTTTCCCTGGAGTGTCGGAGGCTGAGGTTTACAAAATTATGAGTTGCATGGAGAGGGTAAATAGGTAAAGTTTTTTTCCCTGGGGTCAGGGATTCCAGAACTAGAGGGCATCGGTTTAGGGTGCGAGGGGAAAGAGATAAAAGAGTCATAAGGGGTAACTTTTTCACAAGAACTTGATACGTGTATGGAATGAGCTGCCAGAGGAAGTGGTGCAGGCTGGTATAATAGCAACATTCCAGAGGCATTTGGTTGGGTATATGAATAGGAAAGGTTTGGAGGGATATGTGCCAGGTGCTGGCAGGTGTGTCTAGACTGGGTTGGGATATCTGGTCGACATGGACAGGTTGGACCGAAGGTTCTGTTTCCCTGCTGTACATTTCTATGACTCTATGACTCTATGGTGTCTCTCTCATTCAATGCCATGATGCTCACTATACCTGATCTCTCTTTCTCTCTCTCTCCCTCTCTCTCTCTCTCTCTCTCTCCTCCCAGGAAAAATGGGAAAAAGGGAGATTGGTGTGGGGTCAAATGAATATTTGTTCTGCAGCTTTGCAATTGGAAAGAGTTTCAACAGAATCTATGACTCATTGAGCAGATTCTAACAATAATTCACCTTTGTTTGATTTTCATTGACTGTGACAGAGACATTGTCTGCACGAGGCTGAGTTAGTGTCCTGATGCTATCTTATCGAACTCACCTCATTAACTACCCACCCCACCCCCTGGTGTCCCTCTCATTCAATGCCAGCCCGATTCTCCCACCCATCATGGCTGGAGGAACTCACCATCGCCCGGGTACCCCTGGATATTCTGTGATCCCTGACACTGGTGCCATCTTTAAAAAGCTTATGGACACATGATTGAGCTTTCTCATTTTGGAACTGTTCTGCATAGTTTACCTCGAGCATGGCAGATAAGGAGCAATTACATCGCGGTTTTTCGACATGGACACGGAGGTCCCGGTGGATGGGCTAGTACAGTTGGGGGACCATTCTCTTCCCAGAGGGGGCCACAAAACTAGACGCACTGAGCATGCTCTGCGCTCCCCACCCAGCTCAGTGCAGTATCTGCGGTCGGAAGAAATGTTCTGTAAAACAGGACAAGCATCAATAACCTTCCCCACTCTGTCAGGATAAGGATCACCGTGTTCTCTCTGCTCCTTCACACTCACTGTATATCTGTTACAGCACCGACCCCCGAACAAGGCTCATGGTCCACCACTCTCAATGCTGCATGCAGCACCTTCCTCCTCCTCTCTTCCCTCCAATTAACAACACCCCCCCCCCACACACACACACACACTAATAACACTGCAGGGATACAACACTGTGGACTGACTCCCTCTGAAACCCTCCCCATGTCCCCCCATCTATACCAGCACTAATGGCAGGGCCACCCACTCCCTCCCTCACTTTCTCCCTTTCCAGGAGAAACAGCCTTGAATAGGACAGTAAGGGCCAAGCCGGGTGGTGGAGTGCCCGATATCCGTTCCCTCATCCCCCTACCCCCTCCCCCATGTGGGGATTACCCTGGTACGAGTCGGAGAGGACCAGGAGACCTCGTATGGAGATTCTGAAACATCCACGTCCCACCGACCGAGTAAGGAGCAATGTTCAGTCAAGGGCAATTCTCACTTTAAACCCACTGGCAGCTCTGTTTCACAGCGGCACAACTTAGCCGCCGTGGCCCTGATGCCATCTCCCTTTTGTGTCGAGCTGGTACACATGGAATCCCCATGGTCTCGGTGGGCAGGATGGTGGGCTCACAACACACCGTAACCCCCACCTCTCAGGAAGGGAGCACAAGAGGCTCCCTCCCACACCTCCTCCTGTAAATAACTCCGAAACTGAAACGAATCTGTGAGAGTTACTGCTCTCCCCACTTATCCTGACATCTTCAACAATCTGTGCTCACATACACCCAAGACCTTCTGCTCCTGCACTCCCTTTATAATGTGTTGGCCTGTGTAAAACTGCCTTTCATTGTCCTTCATACTTCAGTATATCACCTCACGCAGCTCTGCATTAATCCCCATCTGCCTTACGCCTGAACACTACACCAACATGTCACTGTCCTGTTAGATCCACACTGTCCTCCATAGACCTTTCAATTCTTTCAGGTTTGATGCCATCTACAAACATTGAGATTGTCGTAGTGCCACACTCTCCAAGAAACAGCTGAAATCCTGCCACACTCACTAGTGTGAGAAAGTGAAATACTGCGAGATTCCTGTGGACAGAGTCGAATAATGATTTGCTGTCAATGGAGCAACAAAAGTCCTGACACACATGAAACGGATTGGATGCAATATTGACAAACCATAGAGCAAGAGAAATATGGATAGGCTCCACCCATCTTCATTGTCATCAGTGTATTAATAATATGAAGTTGAAAGTGTGTACTGTACCGTTAAGAGAGAGGGAATGCTGTTCTGAACTGAGAGCTTACAAACTCCTGTGTACATGAGAGGATGGCACACCTAGAGTGTCAAGGACAACTGAAAATGTGTAACATTTGGCTGAGGAAATAGATCCCTGAGTTGGTTGCTCTTTGGACAACAATTCGAATTCTACCAATCAGTTTAATTTATACCCCAGGAAACTAAAACCAAATCAAGTTTGAATTTATTGGTTTTCGAAAATTAAACCAATGAGATAATCCGATGTTGTGGACATTAAGAATGCAAGCATTTTGAAAATTGCAGATAGAGCAAATGCCATCAACACAGATCCAAGAGATCAGGAAACACTCTATCAAAGTTACCTTTTCATATAAAACATATCCGCAGTAAAATGACAGAAGATGACGAAGGAGATCTTCTCACAGAAGAAGAGACACAAACAACAGCTGCTGTGTGATTGTGAAATTAAGTTGATGTTATTTTTATTGATCGAGTATATCGTTATAGAGTTGGAGTGGGGTAATAGCAGTTAAGAGAAAGGGGGTTTCAGAGTTGTGAATTGTTGATGTAAAATGTTCACTTTCAGAGTTAATTTATAAATTGATGAGTTTATTTAAACAGTGAAATTTGGGAGTTTCCTGGCACTCATAGTTTAACAATTTACGAGGCAAATTGAGTATTTTTAATGTTTAGTTTAAAATACCACATGAGCTCAAAGCTGTGTCGTATCAATTGCTGTGCATGTGTATCTGTGTGTCTCAGTGTGGGCAGGTCTGGCAGTCTCTGATGTAAGAACAATGACTGCAGATGCTGGAAACCAGATTCTGGATTAATGGTGCTGGAAGAGCACAGCAGTTCAGGCAGCATCCGAGGAGCAGTAAAATCGACGTTTCGGGCAAAAGCCCTTCATCAGGAATAAAGGCAGAGAACCTGAAGCGTGGAGAGATAAGCTAGAGGAGGGTGGAGGTGGGGAGAAAGTAGCATAGAGTACAATAGGCGAGTTGGGGAGGGGATAATGGTGATAGGTCAGGGAGGAGAGGGTGGAGTGGATATGTGGAAAAGAAGATAGGCAGGTAGGACAAGTCCGGAAGAGCTTCAGGACAGAAGAAATGACCTGAGGGTTGCAGTGGAAGAGGGATTCCCTGAGATTTGTCGAGAGAGGAGGAAAACTTCTTCAAGGCAGGCATCCTTGCAAGAGGATTCGCAGTAGGGTTAAAATCAACCAGCATCTGCAGTCTTTGGAACATGACGTCCCAATTCCGATATTCAAAGGTCTGATCAATGAAGGCCACCGAGCTAAACACATTCTTAACCGGACTATCTATATGAGACACAAATTTGAAAGAATTATGCCTGACGGCCTAGGCCTCTGTTCTACAACACTGCCAAAGACGCCACTTTTAATTGTATAGGTCCTGCTCTTGTTTGATTTACTAAACCCATTACCTCGCATTAATCCAAACTAAACTCCATCTGTCTTTCCACAGCCCAGTAAGTGTTATTACCACCTCCTCACAGTCCCCATTTAGTTTTAAAATTCCCCCCAGCACCTCTCCAGGAGGCCTACACATTCTGGCCTTGATTTTCACCAAGACCCTGAGCTTGGTTTGCCTTGTGTGGTTAGAGGGATGAGGGACTGATTGCACACACAGTTAGTGGGGAGGAGAGGCTAAACAGTTATCACCGGCCTGGTATCATTTCATGGTTTTAGGAAGAGGGCAGTCACACACGTTATTGGTAGATAATACTGGTCAGTGCTTTGGGGCCAGAAATTATTCTCTTTCTCCGTTTCTGGTGTTCAGTAATAAATATCTATTTGAGTCCCTTCATTGGGCAGAGTGTGTGTACAGGATATCTTTCCCAAATTTTGCAGACTACAGATAATAGCAAATAGAGGTGTTCATAGTTATTTTCGATGGCACAGCACGTGCACTTAACATCCTACAGTTGAGACAAGTGCCTTGCATTTGTTTAACAATACAAAGTGTTTTGTGTAGTTCAGTAATAATAACCTGATTATAATAATCCACACTGAGCTGAAAGCTGGCACTGACCATATGACCCAAAGTCTGGGTATGGTAGTGTAGTTGGTCGTGTCCCTGCCTCTGAGCCAGAGCTCTCAATTTGATTCCAGTTCCTGAACTTGTGTGGTAGTGTTCCTATCTCTGGACTAAAAGGTCTGAATTCATGTCCTGCCTGTTTTAGAGGTATGTCACAGCATGTCAGAACAGGCTGATGAACAAACACACAGGAGAATAATGTTACAGCTTTATGGGAATTGTCGAGTGGTGCTAGTGTCCCTACCTCCGGGCACAAAGGTCTCGGTGTAAATCCCACAGAAGTGTTTCATGATACATCTGAATAAAATAATTAAAATGGGTTTAGAATTGTGACGAGACGGAGAAAGAAGAGGTGTCAGTATTGAATTTGAGAATTTAGGCCCGGGATGACTGAAAACACAGCCATTCGTGTTGATTGAAGTCACATTTCGTAGCAGTAAAGGTTTATAAAATCAGAATGATCATGAATAGGGTGAGTAGTCAGGGTTTTTCCCCAGGTTAGGGGTATCCAAATGTAGAGGGCATTTGTTGAAAGTGGGAGGAGAAAGATTTTTGAAGAGGCCTAAGGAGCATCTTATCACACAGAGGGTCGTGTGCGTATGGAATGAGCTGCCAGAGGAAGTGGTGAAGGCTGGTACAACTACAGCATGTGAAAGGCATCTGGATGCTGACAGACCTGCCGAGCTTTTCCAGCAATTTCTGTATTTGTTGCAAAATGCATTCATTTTAATACAGGTATTCTGAATACATTAAACATTTTATATTTTAATGATGCAGAGATATCTAAACATATCTTCAAATTGACAGAAAACATTTTCTGCTGAGGGTATGGCTTTTTGTATGCTAACAGCAATAATGCACCTACATGGAGCAGGGAATGTGATGGAGACATAGTTTTGACAATGTACAAGGAAACCTCACATTGTCCAGTTTGGGAGAGGATGACATTACTGTGTGATTCAACTCAGAGAGGGAGAAAATATAATCTGCCCGAGAAGGAACTGCCGATTGATTTCTCTCTCCTTTATTATTCCTCATCACAGCAATGTGTGCAAGCTACAGCAAAAAACTTCGACAGGCATTGGTACCATTCTTATTTTTGTAGAATTCCCGATGTGTGAAAATAGGCCCTTCATCCCAACATGTCCATTGCAACTTTCCAGAGTAACTTTCCCAGACCCGTTCCCTTACATTTACCTCTGACTAATTCACCTAACCTAGAAATCCCTGAACACTGTGGGCAATTTATCATGACCAATCCACATAACCTGCACAGCGTTGGACTGTGGGAGGAAACTGGAGCACCCATTAGAAGCTCACACAGACAAGAGGAGAATATGCAAACCCCACACAGACAGTCACCCGAGGCTGCAATCGAACCAAGTCCCTGCTGCTGTGAGGCATCAGTGCTAACCACTGTGCTGCTCTTTGGGCAATCCCTGACCAGAATTAATTGGAATCTCTTCACTGCCTAATGCAAAGGGAATTCAGCCAAATCCAAGTGTTCCAGGATGAAATCCCATTGCTAGCCGTTTGTGTAAGTAGAATATCTTCAGAAGCAGAATAACATTTGCGACAATCTCTCAATTTTTCCTTCCGTCATGAGTTAGACTAAGATGTGGACAAAGTTCTTTCAACTTGAAATTGCAGAGATTTTATTTACCGGTGTGTATGTTTGTGTGTGTGTGTGTGTGTGTGTGTGTCAGTGTTTTTAGAAAGGGAAGTATCGATTCTTTATTTGCAATATCCAAACAGTTCGCCATTCATCTTTCTCTCGTAGTTTGAGTAACATTGCTCTGGATCATAAACGTGTTGTTTTAGCAGATTAAAGAAACTAGCCTGACGTGTTCCTAAAACTGACACTGATCGCGACTGAGACTGATATCACCAACCTGGATACGTTTAACATTTGTTGTGAGCAGTGGAAGAGTGGGAATAGAAAGGGAACAGTGACCAAAAAGTCGGGGAACTATAGACCAATGAGCCTGTTACTGAATTTCATCAATTATGCAAAGGATTTGGATGTGAATATCGGGACCATAGTTTGTAAAAATCAACTAGGAGAAAGTGAGGACTGCAGATGCTGGGGATAAGAACTTGAAATGTGTTGCTAGAAAAGCGCAGCAGGTCAGACAGCATCAAAAGACCAGGAGAATCGATGTTTCGGACATTCGATACTTCCCTTTCTAAAAACACTGACACATTTTCAAGCCATAGTTAGTAAGTTTACAGATGACATCAGAAAGGTGGTGTAGTAGATTCTCTCAGAGTACAACGAGACCACAGTTAGATGGGACAAAGGGGGAAGGAGTGACATAAGAAGTTTAATTTAGATAAATACAAGGCTTTGCATTTTGGGAAGGCAAATCAGGGCAGAAGTTCTGCACTCAATGTTAACGTCCTGGGGAGTGTTATGAAACAAACACACACAGTGATGCAGGTACATTGTTCTTTGAACGTGGAATCGCAGGTAGATTAACTGGTGCAGAACACATTTGGCACATTTTCCTGAATCAGTCAGAGAACTGAGTATAGGGGTTGTGGTG
>NW_025203033.1:0-2638 GCF_004010195.1 Chiloscyllium plagiosum
ACTCCCTCAGTACTGACCCTCTGACAGCGCAGCTCTTTGACAGTGCAGCGCTCCTTTAGTTCTGACAGTCTTACAGTGTAACGCTCCCTCAGTACTAACCCTCTGAGAATGCACCGCTCCCTCAGTACTGATCCTCTGTCATGCAGCACTCCCGCAGTACTGACACTCTGACAGTGCAGCACTCCCACAGTACTGACACTCTGACAGTGCAGCACTCCCGCAGTACTGACACTCTGACAGTGCAGCACTCCCGTAGTACAGACACTCTGACAGTGCAGCACTCCCGCAGTACTGACACTCTGACAGTGCAGCACTCCCTCAGTACTGACCCTCTGACAGTGCAGCACTCCCTCAGTACTGACCCTCTGATAGTGCAGCACTCCCTCAGTGTTGACCCTCTGACAGTGCAGCACTCCCTCAGTACTGACCCTCTGACAGTGCAGCACTCCCTCAGTACTGACCCTCCGACAGTGCAGCACTCCCTCAGTACTGACCCTCCGACAGTGCAGCACTCCCTCAGCACTGACACTCTTTTTTTCTATTTCATAGAGTCTTGTGGAAATTTGGCGACATAGTGTTTGCAGATTCTGAGGAAGCGTGAGAGAGAGACACACAAACCAAACCCTGTCTGAAACTCTCTGCAATAGACTGTTCAGAGGCACAGAGTCACAGAGGTGCACAGCTTGGAAATGGACCCTCCTGTCCAACTCGTCCATACCAACCAGATATTCTCATGTCATTTCATTCCATTTGCTAGCACTTGGCTGATAGCCCTCTAAACCCTTCCTATTCACATACTCATCCTGATGCTTTTTAAATGTCGCAATTGTACCAGCCCCCATCACTTCCTCTGGCAGCTACCTTGGCATCACGAATCTGTTAGCTGTGGTAACTGACCCTCCTTTGTAGCAGAGGGATTCAATCCCTTTAATAGAGCAAGCTTGAGAATTCAAAACTAAAATAAATCTGTACCGTCGCGCTGGAGACCTGAAACATCAATACAGAGATTGCGGAGGAAGCTAAGCATGTCCGGCAGCATCTCGGAAGGGAGAGGGAGAAAAAGACAGCGAAAGAGTTCACCTTTCAATCCAGTGATTTCTGTGGGAAAGTTCCTTCAGAACAGACCGTTTTGAGGAATGGTCACTTGAAATGCGAATGTTCCTCTCTCTCTTCACCGTTGCTACTGAATTTCCCCACCATCTGTTTACTTGAGAAGTTGATCTGACCTGATCCAAGCGTCACTGAGTAATTCAGTCTGTGTTCAATGCCCTGAGGCTGCTTCTGCTGAAAGTTGACAAACAGGTTTAAGGCTTTGTAAGGTATTGTATTCAGAGGGCGGGGTACATGGGAGAACAGATACAGAACACAGGCACTTCACAAAGATCCTTATCAATTTAACTTTGTGATGTTAATTCAGAAGGAACAGCTCAGACCTAACATTTCAGTTAATCAGCCAAGGGGAGTATATATGTCATGACAAAGACTTGTAAAGATTGTACAGAACCGAACTTTAGTGACTATGTTTGTACGTAAAGTTTTTTTGTGAATAAAGTCTCTTTTTGAAATTGATATAAATTTTTTTTGAGGGGGAATCAAGCATCTTGAGCTTGTGGAGGCATTGCCCTTGTCCCTAATCTTTCTTAAATAAACGCCAGACAAGTTAGATACTCCCCGGGTACAACATAAAATGGTCATCAACGGGGGGAGATGGTGGGATTGTCACGGGGGGTCAGTGTTGCCTCACCCCACCCGGGTTCGATTCCAGCCTCGGCGACTGTCTGTGTGGAGTTGGCACATTCTCCCCGTGTCAGCCTCCGGGTACTCCAGTTCCCTCCCACTGTCCAAAGATGTGCAGGCTGGGTGGGTTAGCGAGAGGAAATGAAGGGATGCAGGTGGGTGGGCTGCTCTGCCGAGGGTCAGTGTGAACCTGATAGGCCGAATGGCCTGCTTCCACATCTTCGGGAATCTATGATCAATCCAGAGACTCAAATAATGTTCTGGGCCCTGGGCTCCAATCTTGGGGATGGCTGTGGGTCATCACAGTGAGAACAGGTTTGGGGATGAACACGGTCCAAGGGGGCAACAGGTTTGCTTTCTGAGGTGTTGAAGGCATGAATGTTCTGTCGAGTTGGTTTAGGGATAATCATCCTGAGGGGGTGGTTTCTAAGGTAGTGAGGGAGCAATATCTGTCAGTACAGTGTGCAGATGGTCGAAAGATACAGATGCACTTCATCGAACATAGAACATAGAACAGTACAGCATAGGTAAAAACAATGACTGCAGATGCTAGAAACCAGATTCTGGATCAGTGGTGCTGGAAGAGCACAGCAATTCAGGCAGCATCCGAGGACAGGCAAAATCGACGTTTCGGACAAAAGCCCTTCATCAGGAATAAAGGCAGAGAGCCTGAAGCGTGGAGAGATAAGCTAGAGGAGGGTGGGGGTGGGGAGAGAGTGGCATAGAGTACAATAGGTCAGTGGGGAAGGAGATGAAGGTGATAGGTCAGGGAGGAGAGGGTGGAGTGGATAGGTGGAAAAGGAGCTGGGCAGGTCGGACAAGTCCGGACAGGTCAGGGGATCGAGTTTCTGGAGGTTAGAAGCTAGGATGAGGTGGGGGAAGGGGAAATGAGGAAACTGTT
>NW_025203033.1:4337-8148 GCF_004010195.1 Chiloscyllium plagiosum
TGTCTTGAACGTATGTGGGGAGTTCCTGGACTAGGGGGGATAGGACAGTGTCGAGGTAGGTAGAGATGAGTTCAGTGGGGCAGGAGCATGCTGAGACAATGGGTCAGCCAGGGTGGTCAGGCTTGTGGATCTTGGGAAGGAGGGTAGAACGGGCAGTGCGGGGTTCCCGGACTATGAGGTTGGAAGCTGTGGGTGGGAGATCTCCTGAGGTGATGAGATTCTGTACGCTTCAGGCTCTCTGCCTTTATTCCTGATGAAGGGCTTTTGCCCGAAACGTCGATTTTGCCTGTCCTCGGATGCTGCCTGAATTGCTGTGCTCTTCCAGCACCACTGATCCAGAACAGTACAGCATAGAACAGGCCCTTTCACCCATGATGTTGTGCCGACCACTGATCCTCATGTATGCACCCTCAAATTTCTGTGACCATATGCATGTCCAGCAGTCTCTTAAATATCCTCAATGACCTCGCTTCCACAACTGCTGCTGGCAACGCATTCCATGCTCTTACAACTCTCTGTGTAAAGAACCCACCTCTGACATCCCCTCTATACTTTCCGCCATACAGCTGAAAACTATGATCCCTCGTGTTAACAATTTCTGCCCCGGGAAAAAAGTCACTGGCTATCAACTCCATCTGTGCCTCTCATTATCTTGTACACCTCAATTAGGTCCCCTCTCTTCCTTCTTTTTCCCAAAGACAAATGTCCGAGCTCAGTCAACCTCTCTTTGTTAGATAAGCCCTCTATTCCAGGCAGCATCCTAGTAAACCTCCTCTGAACCCTCTCCAAAGCATCCACATCTTTTCTATAGTAGGGCGACCAGAACTGGACACAGTATTCCAAATGCGGTCTAACCACAGTTTTATAGAGCTGCAACAAGATCTCACAACTCTTAAACTCAATCCCCTGTTAATGAAAGCCAAAACACCATATGCTTTCTTAACAACCCTGTCTACCTGGGTGGGCATTTTAAGGGATTAATGTATCTGCACACCAAAATCCCTTTGTTCCTCCACACTGCCAAGAATCTTGGCTTTAATCCTGTACTTAGCTTTCAAGCTCGACCTTTCAAAATGCATCACCTCGCATTTATCCAGGTCGAACTCCATCTGCCACCTCTCAGCCCATCTCTGCATCCTTTCAATGTCACGCTGCAGCCTACAACAGTCCTCTATACTGTCAACGACACCTCCAACCTTGGTGTCGTCTGCAAACTTGCTAACCCATCCTTCAATCTCATCATCCAAGTCATGAATAAAAATAACAAAAAGTAGAGGCCCAAGAACAGAGCCCTGTGGAGTACCTATCACCACTGACTTCCAAGCAGAATACGTTCCTTCCACTAACACTCGCTGTCTTCTGGCGACCAGCCAATTCTGCATCCAGACAGCTAAATTTCCCTGTATCCCATTCCTCCTGACCTTCTGAATGAACCTACCATGGAGAACCTTATCAAAAGCCTTACTGAAGTCCACATACACAACATCCACAGCTCGACCCTTATCAATTTGCCTAGTAACATCCTCAAAGAACTCAGTAAGGTTTGTGAGGCATGACCTGCCCCTCACAAAGCCGTGTTGATTGCATTTAATCAAGCCATGCTCTTCCAGATGTTCATAAATCCTATCCCTCAGAATCCTATCTAACACCTTGCAGACAACAGACGTGTGAGTGTCTGGTCTGTAATTGCCGGGGATTTCCCTATTTCCTTTCTTGAAGAGAGGAATTACATTTTCCTCCCTCCAGTCCTCAGGTACGATTTCGGTGGAGAGCGAGGATGCAAAGATCTTCGCAAGTGGCGAAGCAATCACATTTCTCGCTTCCCAAAGCAGCCGAGGACAAATCTGGTCTGGCCCTGGCGACTTGTCAATCTTAATGTTAGCAAACTTTCAGCACATCAGCTTCCTCAATCCCTATCCGTTCCAGCATGCTTACCTGCTCCTCAATGGTTTCATTCACTACAAGGTCCTTTTCTTTAGTAAAGAGAGAAGCAAAAAAACTCATTTAGGGCTTCCGCTACCTCCTCAGACTCTATACACAAGTTCCCTATGCTATCCCTGATCGGCCCTACACTTTCTTTGATCATTCTCTTAATCCTCACATACGTGTAAAATACCTTTGGATTTTCCCTAATCCTTCCTGCCAAGCCTTTTTCGTGCCCCCTCCTGGCCCTTCTCACACCATCTTTTAGCTAATTTTTCACCTGCCTGTAATCCTCTAGAGCTGAGCAAGACTCTTGCTTCTTCCACCGAATGTAAGCTGCCTTCTTCCTTTTGACGGGAATCTCCTCCGCTTTCGTCATCCAAGGTTCATCTATCTTACCTTTTCTTGCCTGTCTCAGAGGAACACATTTATGCACCACTCGCAACAACTGTTCCTGAAGCAGTCTCCACATGTCTATAGTGTCCTTTCCATGGAACAATTGCTCCCAGTCCATGCTTCCCAACTCACATCTAATAGCATCATAGTTTCCTTTTCCCCAATTAAATATCCTCTCATTGTGCCGGCTTCTCTCCTTCTCCATAGCTATGTAGAATGTGAGGCAGTTGTGGTCACTATCACCAAAATGCTCTCCAACCACAAGATCTGACAGCTGCCCAGGCTCATTGCCCAGCACCAAATCCAAAATAGCCTCTCCCCTCGTCGGCCTGTCAATGTGCTGAGTTAGGTAACCCTCCTGAACACACCATACGAAAACAGCTCCTTCCAAACCATCTGCGCGAACGAGCTTCCAATCAATATTGGGAAAGTTAAAGTTACCCATTACAACGACCCTACTACATTCACACTTATCCAAAATCTGCCGACCTATGCTTTCTTCAATCTCCCTGCTGCTATTGGGGGGCCTGTAGTAAACCCTTAATGAGGTGACTGCTCCCTTACTGTTCCTAATTTCCACCCATACTGCCTCAGTAGGCAGACACTGTTCGACAATGATAACTTCTGTAGTTGTGGTACCCTCTCTGATTAGCAGTGCGACACGCCCTCCTCTTTCCCCACCCCGAACCATTCTTTTTAAATGTTCTATAACCTGGAACATCCAGCAACCATTCCTGCCCCTAAGAAACCCATGTCTCATTTATGGCCACAAATGATTCAGCCAGTTATTCTATTTCCAACTATACACAACTGTACTGTCACACTGGAGGGAATACATTCATGTATTCTAACTAGAAAACGCTGTTTTCAGACTTTGCACCTATAAACCCTTTAGCTTTGATATCCAATGGCACATTGTTACAATGAGAAAGCGTTTGAGTGTACTCTATCTGAAAAAAGGCATTTGATTACACTTTGAGTGCGAGCAGCAGCTAAGGTAAGACAGTTTGTTTTAAAATTACTTACTGGTAGCAGGCAGTGGTGTTTTTTTCTCTCTTTACAGAAAGAGCGGGAGCAGCAGGGGGAAGTGACGAAGACCGGAGGGGCAGCCGGGTAGGTTTTTTTTCCCTTTAAAAGCTCGCAGTGCAGGGACCCCCTGCGGCCGTTCCCCTCAAGAACAAGTATACCGTTTTGGATACTTGTGGGGGGGACGACTTACCAGGGGCAAGTAACGGGGCTCAGGCCTCTGGCACGGAGCCTGTCCCCGTTACTCAGAAGGGAAGGGTGGAGAAGAGCAGAGCAATAGTAATTGGGGACTCGATAGTTCGGGGCACAGATAGGAGGTTTAGGGGGAAGGAGAGAGACTCACGTTTGGTATGTTGCCTCCCAGGTGCAAGGGTACGTGATGTCTCTGATTGTGTTTTCCGGGTCCTTAAGGGGGAGGGGGAGCAGCCCGAAATCGTGGTCCACATTAGCACCAATGACATAGGTA
>NW_025203034.1:0-3613 GCF_004010195.1 Chiloscyllium plagiosum
TGAGAATGGAGTTTTGTTGGATAGACAGAAACTAAGGTTGGAAGAAAAATAGTGGTTCAATAATGAGTGACTTTCAAAGAGGTAATGGTTTGGTCACATACACTCGCAAAGGGGAACATTGAACAAAATTCCAGTTTTCCATGTTTAATAAATAAGAGAGAAAGTCAGTCAAAGAAACTAAGTGCCTAATGGTAAGTGTCAGTTAGTAAATGCAGTTGAGAACCAAGCTAAATATCGAGGATGTAGAAGGGAGGCAAGACAGCAAATGAGAAACAAGGAGGGATTATAAAAAATGACTGGCAGTTAATATAAAGAGGAATCCCAATGTCTTTTATAACACACCTACAGTAAAACAAGTGATTAAAAAAAGTAGGGCTAATTAAGCACCAAGAGAGAGGATTTATACTTAGAGGCAGAGGTATGGTTAAAGGCATTGAAATTAATATTGTGCATCTGTCTTTATCTAACAGGCCTTGGTAATAGTGGAGGGAACTCAGTCACAAGCAAGAGTTACAATTGATAAGGAGGCAGTATTAGACAAGTTGTCTGTACTTAAGTCTAATAAGTCAAGGGGACCATGTGAGGATACTGAAGAAGAGTGAGTGTGGAAATTAGAGGCATTGGCAATTATCTCTGGATTGGGACTTTGGACTGGAGGGTTGTAGAATTGCAACTATTCCTCCTTTTATCAAAAAGCTCATCAACTCAGCAGTTAGAATTCTAAAAATTAACAACCCTCTCAGTAAAAATAAAAATTCTTTTCTCAGTGACGTTCCCCTTAATTTTAAGATTGTGTCCCCTGGTTCTAGACATCCAAACCTGTTTCTAACCCGTCTATTCCTTTAAGTATTTCCCAAGTTTTAATGAAATCATCTCTCCGTCTTTCAAACTCTAGAGAATACAGCCCAGTTTGCCCAATGTCTCTTCATTGGGTACTCCTGCCATCCTGGGGACCTTGATGTACTCCCATTATGACAATATCTTTCCAGACTTAAGGAGACTAAAAATACACACAGTACTCCACGTATGATGTAACCAAACATTTGTGTACAATTGAAGCAAGACTTCACTATTCCTCTCCTCAAATCCTCTTGCAATACAAGCCTAATATCCCATTTGCCTTCCTAATAGCTTGCTGAATCTGCATGTTAGGCTTTAGTGACATATTAGCAAGGACACCTAGATCTTTGTACATCTACACTTCCCAATTGCTAACCATTTAAAATAAATACTCTACACACCTGTTTCTCTTACAAAAGTGGACAACTTAATCTTTTTCCATATTATGTTCTATCTACCATGTCCTTGCTTGTTCACGAACATTGTCCAAATCCTCCTGAAGCCACTTTATATCTTCTTTGCACATCACTGCTTAGCTTTATATCATTCATAATTTTAAAGTCTTACACTTGGTTCCCACATTAAAGTCACTGATATATATAGTGAGCAGATGGACCCAACTATTGATCCAACTATTGCAGTACTGCACAAGTCATAGCATTTATTCCTACTGTTAGCTAAGCATCAATCCATGCCAGTGTATTACCTCCTCCTACCCCTAGTGATTTAGTTTTTCTAACTCAATTCCTGTTTAGTTCAGAAGACTTCCAGAACTTTACGAAAATTTAAATATGCTACCACTGTGAGCTTTACTTCAATTTTGTTAGTCATGTCTTCAAAAAACTCCAATAATCTTAAACACAATTTCCCATTTGCAAATCCATGCTGACCAGTCAGATCACTAATTAACCAGATTTGTCCATTCTTTAAAATGGACTCTAGCATTCTCCCAACTCTAATGCAAAATTAACAGTCACATAGTTTATGTTTCTCTCTCTCTCACTCCCTTCTTAAATAGTAGGGTGAAATTTGCTGCTTCTAATCCATAGGAATCATTGAGAATTGATAGAATGTTTGAAAACAAGCACAAGTGCATTTATTATTTCTATACTCATTTCTTTCAGAATGATTGAAATGAAAACTCAGCTCCTGGGGATTTATCAACCCTGTTTATTTCCCCAGCATAGTCTTCTTGCACAAGTAAATTTCCTTTAACTTCTCATTCTCCCTAACCACTTGGATTTCTGGTTCTAGAGATTTCTGATATCTTCCTCAGTGAAAAACAAAGTCATCTTCGAGCTTCTCTGCCATTTCTCTAATCCCTATGATAAATGCTTCAATTCTGCCTGTATTGGACCCATATTTGTTTAGACAAAATGAATTAAAATTGTTGTATGCTGTTTTTTTTTAATTGAACTTAAAGTAAAACACTGTACAAAATAACCAAGGATAAATCAGTGGGCTAATAATCCAAAAGAGAGATTACACAGAACTAGAAAATGGAAGTCAGTTGAAGTGGAAAGACTACTGAATGTTAAGTGCAGTTATTTGCTGTTTCTCTTGTCAGGATTCATTCCCGGTCTACTAAAATACTGGACTTAGCACCTCACTGTAAATTTTCAAACTGGACACAATGAACCTTACTAATCTTTTACCAAGCTTCAGCTGTAAAAATGTGAATAATTCAAAGTGAACAACATATGACTGAAGTTTTACATATTAACAACTCCTCCACACCTGTCCTGTAGTTCATTGGTACACAAATGGTTTTGTTGGTGGAATTAATTATCATAGACACCACCTCCCCAACATCTAAATTATAGAATTTCAAAATATGATGCAAAAATGCTGCTTTTAAACAGTGTTTAATTAAGTTTTCAAGAATATTTAGAGTAGCAAGTTGAATATTTCAATGATATTTACAGTGATGGCACATCAAATAATTCCAGGACAAAAGATTAATTTATTTTCCAAGAGTGTACTTGAAGCCATAAAAAGCTTTTAAAGGGGGATTCAAGATGGTGGTGACACAGTAGGTCTGCTTTGCTGAGCTCTGCACCAGACCCCAAACTGGGGCACTCACCTTCCCTTCACTATCCAATTTGTTGAAAATAGCTCTTTCCTGACTGTTGGAACTACTTAGCACCAGTTCTGAACAGTTTGGTACAGTTTAAAAAATGACTAAGGGGAAAGGAGCACGGGGCTCGCATCAGGCAGGGACCCCCTTCCCCCCAACAACAATGGATGCACCTGTGGCCACGGCGTCGGCCTCCGCGGCCACCCCAGAGGACTCACCTGAGAGCGAAGCCTGATCTCGCAAATTTCCAAGAGAAGGTCGACTCGTCGATGGAAGAGACCTAGACCAGGCTTGAATTGATCTCGGTCATGCTTCAAAGGTATGACCTGGAGATCCAGCGTCGGGGCGGGGATGCAGAGCAACAGGCCGCAGCTTCTGAGACTGCAGCCAAATCCTCAGAGGGCTGGGTTCAGGCCCTGGAACATCGAGGGCCTTGGAGGAGCAAGTCAATGACCTTGAAAATCGAGGTCATTGGAAGAACATCCAGTTGCTGGGGCTTCCTGAATGGGAGGAAGAAGGCCAGCTTGTCAGCTTTCTGGAGCAATGGCTCCCACGGTTTCTAAGGCTGGAGGTCAAGGTAGGCCGGCTGCGGGTCGAGCAGGCCCACTGAGTCGACGTGCGCAGGCCTGGCTCGGACAGTGCCCCCACCTGGTCCTAGTGCAACTGCTGCATTATAGAGACTATCAGATGATGCTA
>NW_025203034.1:4179-6027 GCF_004010195.1 Chiloscyllium plagiosum
ATCCAATGACATCTGTGCCCCGCCTAATACAAGTGATTAATCTATTTGGTTTGTGTTCAGGATATAAAATTAATTTCATGAAATCAGAGGCCATGCCTGTGGGGGTCTTACTATTATATCCAGCTTTGAGGATAGAACCCGTTACTCCTCCTGGTAGTCACAGGGAGGTTTTCGGTATGAAGGCATTTTTATTACCCCAGTTTTCAATCAATTATATAAAGCCACTTACAAGCAGCTGCGAGAGAAAATCAGGCAGGGCCTTCAGAGTTGGGAAGGTCTTCTGATATCTTGGTTGGGCAGGATAGCTCTGGTTACAATGAATGTTCTTCCTCGCTTATTACAGTCCCACGAGAATGCTCCCTTTGCTGCCAAGGCAAGCACTGCACAGGCTTTACAGCTGGCTTGGATCTTTTATTTGGCATCATAGGCGGCCTCTTGTTAAGCTGGATAAATTGTAGCTTCCACAAGAAAGAGGAGGTCTAGATTTTCCGGACTTTAGGAAGTACCAATTGAGTTCCTTGTTATCTTATGTGGGTGAATGGGCCTGGCGCGATCCGCGATCAGTTTGGTTTGATGTTGAGTCCTCCCACACAAAATGCTCCTCGTTAATTTGTTGTTTATGGACAAGGTGGGAACTGTTACTGCAACAACCTGAATGTCCTAAACACAGTTAAAGCATGGAAAGGGCAATTAACAATAGTGGGAATGTTGGGATTCCAGCTGGGTTTGATGCACTCTGACTTTAAGCTCTAAGAGTCCAGAGGAATCTCTGTTTGGGAGATCTATTTGATGGGGAGGTCATAATGTCCTTTGAACAGCTGAGTCAGAAGTTCGAGCTACTTAGGAAGGATCTCTTTCGTTAATTCCAGTTTAGAGATTTTGTATAAAAAAGACTACATTAATGGTTAATCCCAACAAATCGGACATGGAGAGAAGAGTGCTCCGGCCTACGGGTGCCCTCTTGGTTAGCACTCTCTATCACTTGTTAGGTAGTAATTTTTCGAAGGACAGTGAACTGCTATATAAAATCTGGACTCAAGAATTAGGGGTGGAAATCTCGTCAGAGATGTGGGAGGATATCTGAGAAAATGTTAGGAAGATCTCAATTTGTAATAGGACCCAGGCTATTCAACTGAAGGTACTCCATGCTCATCTGGCACCAGAACAGCTTGCAAAGTTCAAGACAGGAGTGTCCCCAATATACCCCAAGTGCAAAATGGAGGTTGGTTCTCTTACTCACTGCTTGTGGTCATGCCACAAAATCCGCTGGTGTTAGGTTGACATAGTGAGTGCTTTGGTAAAGGTTTTAGCAACTGAGGTTAGCTTGGATCCGGTATCCCTCCTTTTGGGTCACAGGACTCTTGAGTTGGCGTAGGATAGTCATGGAACACATACCTCTGGACTTCCTTACAAGTACGGTGCATCAGAATACAGAATTGTTTCACAGAACATGGCTGTCCTTTTTGAATTATAATGATGTAGATATATCGGCTATATTATTCAGGGCCTTTGTTTAGCCGTGAGGATTGTGTCTGTCGGTTTGGGGGCCCCTGGGAGGAAGAATCCTGGACAAATACACGTCTAGTCACTATTGCTCCAGTGATGGGGAGCTACGATGAGATTGTGCTGTGCAGTAATTTAATTGAATATCGTCTAAGTTACCTCGTTATAACTTGGTTTAATTTTATTTTGTCTATTTATTTTTTCTTCTTTCTCTTTGGTTATTTATTGAACTGTAGTTTTTATAGGGTTTTTTGTGTTTCTGTAGTCTATGGAGTAGAGTAGTAGTTTGTTTTCTATTATTGCTATTATATTGTAAAGTTGTCATACAATTTTTATTGGTTTTTT
>NW_025203034.1:6681-8149 GCF_004010195.1 Chiloscyllium plagiosum
TTCATCAGTGGCTGTTTCAGTGTGTTGATAAGTTTGTGGGCTACCATGATGCTTAAGGGGTCAGAGTAGTTTGGTAGACATCCTGAACCTCAACCTGAGCTACAAATCTTCTCAAAAATCACAAAAAGAAAAATAGTTGTATTACTTTCAAGAAATAAGGTATAGTTAAAAAGATAGTCACTACAGTCCTATAAATGAATTACAAATGAACATTACATCGCAATAGGCTGAGTACAGGGGCTTCCACACGTGATCTGACTGTCCGTGCCAGACCCCAGTCTGCTCTGCACTGGCTGTTATCTCCTCCAAGTTAAGTTTTCTCGGGACTCAATTCCCTGCACCAGCCAATGCTCCAGGACTCTCTTCCCCTCGCCTGGCCTCCGCCTGGGACTGCTTCCTCTCGCCTGGCGTCCGATCCGGGACTTGCTTCCCCTCGCCTGGCCTCCACTCCAGAATTTGCCTCTGGGCCTCACTAGCTCCTCCATTCCCCTCTGGGTAAGTTCAAGTCATTAGTTAAACAAAAAAAGCAGGAAGGAGGGAAAGGAAAAAAGAAGAGGCGGAGCAGAGGTGCTCCGGCTGGAGCATCTTTGTTGACATCTTGCAGGAAATTGTCTGGTTTTAGGCATTGCCAGGTTTTTGGATAACTGAATTTAAAACACTAAGCTGCATTAAGAGCACTCTCTCCTACTTAGTTACTTGCTTTGAATTGTTAAATATCTATTTTAAATATTAAAAACTTACCATGAATGACTTCATCTCCCTTTAATTGCATTAGAGAGCTTGCTTTTATTCTGTCAAGGGATACAACATTACTGGCTGAGACAGAATTTATTGTCCATCCCCAAGTGTCCTTGAGAGCATATACACAAACTTACAATTACAAACAGGCCATTCAGTAAGGTCTGAAATGTAAACCTCAAATCCATATTTCTGCTTACGCCCAATAACCTTACACTACTTCTGTCTTAAACATATTCAGAAAGGGTTCCAAAGATTCATGATTTGAGAAAACAAAATGCACCACATCTGTTTCAAATTGCAAAACTGGATTTTAAAATAGCAACCCCAACTTTAGATTCTGCCAAAAGTGATAACATCCTCTCCGCACCTACTTTGTGAAGACACTTCAGGATCTTGTGTTTCAAAACCTAATAGTGAGCTACTACTTTGAACTGCTGCAGACCATGTGGTATAGGTACACTCTCAATGCTGTTAGGAAGGGAACTCCAGGATTTATAGAATGGCTAGTTGTGAGCTTGCAGGATGGGGGGACTTGCAGGAGGTGATTGTGGTTATTTGTCTGCTTCCCTTATCCTTCTGTCAAGGCCCTCAGTTTGGGAGGTACTGTCAGGAGTGCCTGTGTAAGTTGCTGCAGTGCAGATTCTCAATGGTATACATTGGTGCCTCTGTGCATTGGTGGTGAAGGGAGTGACTGAATGTTGAAGGTAGTAAATAGGTTGAAAATATT
>NW_025203035.1:0-4056 GCF_004010195.1 Chiloscyllium plagiosum
AATTAATTGTTGTTCCATGTCATGACGTTTAAAAAATCTGAATCACAGAAGCTCACTCTCTCTAAATGAATCGTTTGCATTTTTAAAAGACATTGGAAAGAACAAGAGCAGCACATTCCTTGCAGAAACATGGTCATGTACATTTTTTTTTAAGGTTGGCAAGTTTCACCTGCTTTATAGGTTACTTAAACTGGCTGAAGTTTCCCATAAGACCACAATATCTAGGCAAAGACATCCGGGATCAATAAAATAATGGAAGCCAGGACGAGTTGGAATGAAAGGTTTGTTTCAGTGCTGTACATCTCTTTGACTCTATGACCTAACTTGGACATTGATTGTGAAGTTTCTATATTTGATTTTGGAACAACTCAGATTACCTCCAGAATAGTATATTCACACTAGATGAACTACAGTACAGGGCACTGAATCACTCCACAGTGTTCACAAATTGACACACTCCACAATATGGATGAGCAAGTGATCAAGCATCGAGTCCCTCCATCGTGTACAGGACTGAACATCCTGACAATCTGAACCATGAATGTATTCAGAAATGAATCCAATCACCATGTCCCAAGTTGGATACCCACCGTAATCAAAAGAACTTCAACATTCTCCCGACCTGTCCAAGACTGTATTCCCCAGCGAAATAGAATCTGAATCCATGCACCATTAGTCATTGCAACTGTTCAATTTAGAAATCAGAAACGTTATCTGGGATTAAGCAAAGCTTCTATCTTTGGCCCTCTCCTTGTGAATGGAAAAGATCCTTCTCCTAGATTTGGAACACACACTGGGGCTAGAAGTTGCCATAGTTTCCCCAGCATTCTCCATAAGAGATCATTACAGCTTGGAATCAAAGATGAATAAACACATAGCTAAGTTGATAGTCAAAGACAAAATAACAATCCCAAAGGAAGGCACAATGGAGTATCTTCATACAGACCATAATTGTTCAGGGAACATCAAAGGATAACAGCAACAATGAACAAGGTGGAAAACATCCTGTTGGACAAAATTGTTTGATCCTCTGTGGGACAGCTGCTGCCAAAGCACTCCAGACCTCAGTGTTTGTCCTATTAAACACCACACCACAGTACTATGCACTGTTTTACAAATGGCACAATTGCATGCCTTTTTCATAAACAAATAATTCAACAATATATGTCATCATTGGAACCCTGTGCTTAAAACTCCTCCCAGCAATCTGTCCTCACAAATATCATGCTCCCACACATCCACTGACTGACAAAAACACACAAGATGATCAAACCATTCTGTGCTGAGCCTCACACTGTTCCATAACCACTTGCTCAACCCATCCATTGCATCTGGGCTCCCATTTGGAGCAAGCTGCTTGTGCAAGATCCACCAAGAAAATACCTTCACATCAAGCAATGTGAAACATCAAATGTTACTAAGAGGTGGGTTGTTACAAAACCTATCTGAACAATAGCCGGCTTTGAACTATGACAGAGAGAGACTGATCTTGCTAAACTGCTTGCTAGACCAGTCACAATCATATCCTTGTGCACCCCAATCCCATCTAGTCTAATAGCCTGGATGTCAGTATTCTCCTCGACAACATCGTTTTTTTCCAGTGTGAATATTGATGAATAATATTCATTTAATGCTTCCCCTGTCTCCTCTGACTCCACGCATAACTTCCTACGACTATTCTTGATTGGCCCTAATTTTACTCTAGTGAAGTATCTGCTTGTGGGAGGTGGCTCAAGGCATCTGTATTGGTCGATTGGGTTCCTAGACAATGAGAAAAAATGAAGACTGTAGATGCTGGAGAGTCAGAGTCAAAAAGGTGGCGCTGGCAAAGCATAGCAGGTCAGGTAGTGTCCGAGGAGAAGGAGAGCCAATGTTTTATGCGTATGACCTTCATCAGGAATGGAGAATGTTCTAACTTGTACTTGTACGTGCTGGGAATAAGGGCCCAATCCTGAATTCTACCAGAAGCAGTGGGCAGCACCACCTTGTCTTCCTTCAGTCACCTTAGCAGGGGTTTGTGATCTGTTACTAAGACAAATCCCCAAGCATAAAGGTACTGGTGACTGCCAAACCTTGTTTCTCTATCTGAGCATATTTGTGTTCAGCATCATCCAAGGTCTGGGAAGCACACACATATGGGGCGTTCCTCTTCATTTGGCCACTGTTGAGCCAATACTATCCTGCTAATCCACGGAGAGGCATCGCATGTCAGCACCACTTCTCGCTTGGATTGTGGTGGGCCAACACCCTAGATGATGATAGCTGCCTTTTCACTTCCCTAATAAGGGCTACTTCTTTGCTATGTGACTATTTCTAACGTTGATCTTTTTTCGTTGCAGGTGTAAAGGCGCCAAGAAGGAGGCTAGGTTCATATGAATTTCCTTTAATAATTCATTAACCCAAGGAAAGACGTAAGCTGCAGTCCACATGTGGGAGCTGGGCTCCTTTGATCACCTTCACTTTCTCTACCAACAGGTCTAACCCAGTTTGTCAACTCTTTAACCCATCCAAGATATCTGTTCACCTGGGAAAAACATTAAGCATGATGTCCAAGTTCTCAAAGTGCTCCTTATTGTTCTTCGCTGTTATTAGTATGTCATCCAGATAAATGGTAACCAGGGGTAGCCCTTGTAAAATGCTCTGCTGCCAAAAGGCACAGGCTGATGATACCCCAAAATGGCAGTCTTGTATATTGATATAAATGCTTATGGGTATTAATTATAGCATTCTTCTGGCACTCCTCATCCAGTTACAATTACAGGTCAGTGTGGCTCATGCAGAGCTTCATGAAGGACAGCCCACTCCCCCGCCCCGCTCCCTCCAACCTTGTGTCCAAGTCCCCTATGAAAGGGATTGGGTATTTATCCAGCTGTGGAAAGGAGTTTACCATTTGCCTAATATCCCCACAAAGACAAACTGTACTGTCAGGTTTCACAATTGGTATGACTGGTAGTGCCCATTCTACAAACTAGTTTAATGATTCCTTGGCTGTCCAGCCTCTTGATTTCCACCTTTACCTTTGCCCGCAATGCAAATGGCACCCAGCAAACTGTAGAAAATCTCGGAATTGCTTCCTGGTCAGTATGGGGTCGTGTGACTTTGGCCCCTTTGAAAATCTCAAGCCCTTCCTGAAATACTCCTTCGTATTTTACGAGGACTTCATTGTGGCAGCCATGTTCTGATGAAAAATTGTTGAGCCAATCAAGGTGAATCTCTCTCAACCAATTACATCCCAATAGGTTTGGGCCAGAGTATTTTACTACCATCAGCGGTAACTGCACCAACTGCTTCTCACAGGAGACAGGGACTGAGGTCATTGCCTTAATCTGCAACATTTCCACAGTGTATCTTCTCAGGCTGGCTGAGATCTATGTAAACTTAAGGGTTGTACTCCTGAGTGAATCTTGTCAAAAACAGATTCTGCACCGACAGATACAGCTGCACCATTATCAACCTCCATAGGAACTCGGTGACATTTAACCAAACATTAATTTTAGTTGGTTCTGATCTTAATGTCACTAAGCAATTTGAATTGTTCCAAAGCACATATAGAGGGACACTCCTGGGTGCAGGCCTATGAGGTTTCTTAATCTAATCAGGCCTTGTAGCTCTCCATTGCTATCTCAAATCTGCATTCTGACAGCAACTACAATGGCTTGTCAGCCCATTTCTTGGAGAACGTTTGAGCCACGTGGCCGAGACTCAGCTTTGTTGTGAGGTTCTACTGTTGGCTGACCTGGGGACCTCTGCTCAGCATATACCCTTCGTTACACTCGGTGGTTGCCTACACTCGAGTGTTGTTCCCTTAGCTCAGTTGGAGAGGTAAGGGAGTCTATTTCCATCGGAAAGCCCTGTAGCTCCCACAGTCCACTTGGTGCATTTTCTAATGACAACACCATTTGCAGTGTCTGTTTCAAGTCCAGTTGTGCTTCAGCTAATAGGCACTTCTGTATGGTTACATCATTAATCCCACATACCAAGCAGTCTCTCAGCACCTCATTCAGTGATAACCCAAAATCACATGCCTCTGCCAGTCATCTCAACCTCGTCAAAAAT
>NW_025203035.1:4104-5950 GCF_004010195.1 Chiloscyllium plagiosum
AATGTTCCTTACTCAGCTCCGTAAACTATTAGAAGGTTTTAGTGTCTGGTGAGAAAGTTAAGCCTCTTAGAATGGAGAATGCTGTGTTGTGCAAGCATTCAGAAGGATTACTCATTGCTTTTAATCTGCCCCAATGTCATTTGCCTGGAAAAATATTGCATTCTTTCCACATACTAGGCTCAGTCTTCGACAGCAGGATCAAATGACTCAAGCTTCCTAAATAAAGACACGATGCCAGAAATGCTTACGCCAACTCCAAGATGACTGGAGCAAATGAATGTCCTTCAGGCATGTCATGTTTTCTGTGAAGATTAGAGTGGTGCTGGAAAAGCACAACTGGTCAGGCAGCATCCGAGGAGCAGGAGAATCGACGTTTCAGGCAAACCTGCTCCTTGGTTGCTGCCTGACCTGCTGCGCTTTTCCAGTACCACTCTAAACTTGACTCTAATCTCCAGCATCTGCAGTACCCACTTCCACCTATGTCATGTTTTCTGTGTCATTGGCACTGAAATAACTGCACGGAGACCAGTGTCCCGTCACCAAGTTCCCCTTCATTTACTGTGCCCAGTACACTGACTGTAGCCAGCCAGCTCAGAATTAGTCCCATGACTGAGGAGATTCTCATTACCTAGTTATATTTATATTTTTATTCAAAGTCCACATGAAGTTACAACAGATAACAAGCACTGTACATCAAAGCTCAGCAGAGAAATTGTTAACATTGCACACCCCAAATCTCATTGTAAACAATAACATAAAACATTGGTTTTTTTCAAGAGGAGTTATAAAGTCAGTGGTGCTGCAAATATTAACAGACACTGCCTAAGTCAACAATCAGAGGAAACCTTTAGGTTTTTTTTTAAAACACAGTTGTACAAGGGAGCGGCCATTTCTCCCAGTTCAGGCTTTTTCTAGTTTAATTTAGTTTTAGCAGGCAGTCAAAAACTGCCAGCAGACAGAGAAGCAGCTACAGTGAAAAGAGGTTCCATACTTCAACAAAGGTCTTGCCTAAAATGAAATCTCTCCTGCCTGTAAGAACCTGTATTTGAATTTAGTAAGGGGTGTGTTTATGGGATGTTGCGGGAATTGGAACAGCTTTGTTAAGTTGCGTTTGAGTTGGTTGTGTTTTCAAATAGTTAAGTTATTCTAAATTCTGTTTTATTTTGTTTGTGTTTCAACTGTAATGTGTAAATAAATTCTATTTTCCTTGAAGCCATGTGGTTTGACCAGCTGCATCACTCCTAGAACATCCACTAAACATCTGTCTTTATAAAATAAAAGTTAGGGTCAGGGTTACCTTTGTAAAATATTTTGCAATGGTCCAGGCTGGTCCATAACAGATTGGAGACTCTTGATGGGATTGATTCTACTTGGGTTAGAGTTATTGGTCTTTAAGGAGGCGAATGGTGGGTGTTAATGTCTTTTGTTCCGGCTATTGAATTTAGTTGGTTTAAGCAGTGCTAGGTATAATAAGGGCTATTTCAGTCACTAAGAGTTTTCTGGGGGTGGAAGAAGTGACTTTGTGGCTTGACAAGAGGTGAACAAGGCAAAGCTGCTGGAAATGGTAGACAAGCTGGCGTTAGGGTCACCTTCATCCCTGAGAAAAGGAGACAATTGCAGCAATACACAATTACAGTTTAATTTGCTGGAAATGCCATCAGAATCTTTAGAAATGGCTAAAATTAAATTGAAAATAAATCAGCCTGATTTAGAAGCAAAAGATAGAGAGAGAGAAAAAGCAATCAAATGGCTTGAATTACGATTTAAGGCAGAGCAAAAAGGTAAGGACAGAATTGTTTTAACAGAACAAAAAGAAATGGAAAGAGAAGACAGGAAGAAAGAGAGA
>NW_025203035.1:6285-8150 GCF_004010195.1 Chiloscyllium plagiosum
CCAGGTCACCTCCTCTGCCCTGAAGCTCTTCTCCACTGCAGGCACCCTGCCTCTATTCCCGATGAAGTGTTTTTGGCTGAAACGTCGATTTTCCCGCTCCTCAGATGCTGCCTGACCTGCTGTGCTTTTCCCGCACCATTCTAATCGAGACTCTGGTTTCCAGCATCTGCAGTCCTTGTTTTTACCTAGTAATACAAAATAGTAAAAAAAACAAACATACAACTGACAGGACTGGCTATTGGTCAGCATATACCAGCCAGCTATTGGTCGGCCTACACACTTTCCAGCTATCGGATGGCTTACTCACCAACTAACAGTCTGCCTACACACGGACTGACTATTGGTCCACCTTACACACCTTGTAGTTATCGTTCAGATTGCACACAGGCCAGCTATTTGTCGGCCTGCACGCCTCGCGGCCACGGGTCAACCTCCACACCTTGCGGCTATCCGTCAGCCTACACTCCTTGTGGCTATGGGTCGCCCTACACACGGGCCAGCTATCAGTCAACATACATATCTTCCAGCTATTGGTTAGCCTACACACTTGCTGGCTATCAGTTGGCTTACACACCTTCTGGCTATTGGTCCACTTACACACCTTCGAGTTGTCAGTCAGCTTAATTACAGGCCGGTTATCGGTCGGCCTAAACACAGTCTGGTTCGTTTGGCCTTCACAACACACAAGGACCCAGCCCACACACACAGGCCTGGTGCAGCCCACAAAGGCACAATACACACACTAAAACATAGTGCAAACATAAAGGCACAGTCCACCCAAGAAGATATGCCCCACTCACAAAGGTCCAGTCTACTCATGAAGGTCCTGTCCACACACAGAGGCCCTGTCCACTCACTGAGGCCTGGTCCATACAAGAAGGGACAGTACACACTTGAAGGCATGGTGCACACTCTAAGTCCTGGTCCACGCATAAAAACCCAGTATACACACGCAGGCTCAGTCTGGGGCTCATACACAAAAGTTAAGCCCACAACCCATCCACTTAAATAAAGGCATAAAAGCTGGGTGCCATCACCGAGTTTTCCTTCAATTCTCTAGTTCACACAGTGGGCGGCATGGTGGCACAGTGGTTAGCACTGCTGCCTCACAGCGCCAGAGACCCAGGTTCAATTCCCACCTCAGGCGACTGACTGTGTGGAGTTTGCACATTCTCCCCGTGTCTGCATGGGTTTCCTCCGGGTGCTCCGGTTTCCTCCCATAGTCCAAAGATGTGCAGGCCAGGTGAATTGGCCATGCTAAATTGCCTGTAGTGTTAGGTGAAGGGGTAAATGTAGGGTTTATGGGTGAGTTACGCTTTGGCGGGTCGGTGTGGATCTGTTGGGCTGAAGGTCCTGTTTCCACACTATAAGTAATCTAATCTACACTGACTGTGGGCTCGTCAGCTCAGAGTCAGTTGTCTGAGTGAGGTTATGTTAGTTGGTTATGTTAGTTTGCCAGGGATGTTCCAATTGGCTCAGGTTAACCTAATTAGGATAAGAGCTGAAAATGTATTGCTGGAAATGTGCAGCAGGTCAGGCAGCATCCAAGGAGCAGGAGAATCAGGAATGAAGAAGGGCTCATGCCTGAAACGTCGATTCTCCTGCTCCTTGGATGCTGCCTGACCTACTGCACTTTTCCAGCAAAACGTTTTCAGCTCTGATCTCCAGCATCTGCAGTCCTCACTTTCTCCTCCAATTAGGACAAGTTTGACCTCAGCCAACAAGGTAAACCTGATTCCAATCACAACAGGTTCTTTCTTTGTTTTGACTTTGTTTTGAGAAAATATCACCTTGTTGAAGTTCCAGCTGTTCTTCTAGTCAGTACAGCCTTCAGATTCTGTATTAGAGTACTCAATCATAGATTG
>NW_025203036.1:0-2746 GCF_004010195.1 Chiloscyllium plagiosum
TATATGGTTGTCTCAGATGCATTGTTGGTAATATAAACACAGTTATGGTGTAATGCCAAAACCAAGTTTAAAGTCTTTTGCTCCACAGTTGAACATTTCTGTTGATGAACGTTCGACTTCCCAGAATAAATGATGGGTCTTTCTATTCCCTCATCGTCATCCTGCAGGAACACCGGACTGACACTCACATCACTGGCAACGATAGCCACCTTGAAATTCTTCGTGTAATCTAGTGTAGCTAATTCTGGGAGCAGTGGCTAACACAGTTTTTAGGCTGTAAAATGCCTTTTGACAGTCCTCTTTCCACTAAGAGTTCTTGCCCTTGACAATTCGGTGAGGGGAGCAGCTACACTGCTTAAAGTTTGGCACAATCTTTCAGTGAAATCCAGTCATTCCCAGGAACCATAGTATTGCATATTTATTTTTGTCGACAGTGTGGAACATTCCCGAACTACTTTCGTTTTTGTATCTCATGAAGCCATTGGTCCATGTCCAATAACGTGACCCAGGAACGTGACTTGGGCTTTCTCAAATTCACTTTTAGCTAGGTTTACGTGCCCTTTGAAGTCAATCAAGCAATTCCGATAAATTCTGTAAATGTTCCTTTCATGAGTGACTAAAAACCACCAGGTCATCAATGTACACCACATAGTTGGGTAATCCGGCAATGACCTTATTATCAGTCTCTGAAAAGTGGCTGGGTCGTTTTGCATACTAAATACCACAACTTTGAACTGCTATAGTCCATTTGGCGTTATGAAAGCCGAAATTGCATTTGCTCTCTCTGACAGAGGTCCTTGCCAGTCGCCTCTGAGCATGTCTAACTTAGAAAAGTAAATAGCTTCTCCCACTTTTTCGACACAGTTCTCCAAACATGGAATAGGATATGCATTAGTCTTTGTAACGAAGATGACTTTGTGATAGTCCACACATCCAACTTTCTGGCTTTGGCACCATGACTATACGTGAGTTCCAGTCATTGTAACTCACATCAATTATGCCATCTTGAACATGCGCTCTATTCCTTCTGAACCTGTGCCAAATTTGGAGGGTCATGCCTATAAGAATGTTGCTTAATCATAACAGAATCTCCTGTGTCTAAATCATGCACAATTATGTTCGTAAATCCCAGTTTATTTCCGCATATCTCTCCACGAGATAGTAATAACTCTTTCAGGTCACTTTGCTTTACTTGTGGAAGGTAACTCAATAATTTTTCACAATTTATGACAACTTTCTCATTGCTCAATTTGATTTGAGGAATGTCCAATTCAGAATCCTCTGAACTTGGTTCTTCCTTCTGTGCTGTAATCATGAACACCTTCTCCTCTTGCTTTCCTTCCCTATCATAGTACCTTTTCAGCATATTCACAGACACACTCTGTGAGATCTCATCCTGTCTGCAGTCCGTATCGAATAGTTCACCTCAGTCGATTTCTTCCCAATTTGATAAGGTACACTATAACTTGCTTCTCAAGGCTCAACTGTTACTGAAAGTAACATGCATACTTTACTCCCAATTGCAAAATTGCCAATTTATGATTTCTGATCCACTTCCTGTTTCATTGTATGCTGCGATACCTTTAAGTGCTATCTACACAACTCTCCAGCTCTATTTAATCGTTCCGTAAAATTTGACACATCTCCAAATGGGTGGTCTCTGAATTCTGACTTATTAATTTCTCCTAAATCTATGTTAATGGTCCTTTTACTTTATGGAAAATCAGATAAAGTCAGCCTCAATATAATATGAAGATTCAGCCCTCCCAATCTTCTGGGTGAGAGAATTCCCACTTGAATGAATTCCCACTTTGTGAATTTCTCCTCAGTCCGGTTCTGACTGAGGTTGGAGGGTGTCACTGTTTCTATTTCGAGTTCCACTCCTCCACTGCTCACAACAAATTTTAAATGTAACCAGGTTGGCGATATGGCCGATGATAAATGTCTAATACTGGGTCAGGTTCAGTTATCAGAACAAGCCAGTTGGATTTCTTCAGTCAGCTACAAGTAATTAACAGAACTAACTGATGAGTATGATGGATATGTGGTTAGCACTGCGGCCGCACATCACCAAGGAGCTGGGTTCAATTCCAATGTCAGGTGAGTTTGAACATTACCCACGTATCTGTGTGAGTTCCCTCCCAATGCTCCAGTTTCCTCGCAGAGTACAAAGATGTGCAGCCTAGAGTGGATTTGCCATGCTCGATTGCCCATTGTTGACAGAGCGTCCCCTTCATGGTAACCCCTGTCAGTGTGGGGGAACTTAACCTGCGCTGCTGGCCTCCCTCTGCATCACAAACCAGCCGTCCAGCCAACTGAGTGGGAGACAGTGTAACTGTTACAGACAGAAACAGGCACAGGCAAAGGGCAAGAGAAACTTTCATAACAAGGAAAATGGTACAATTCAGATAACGGTCAAGATAACAACTGAGGATAAAATGTTCTCTACTCAAAATTGTATTTCATAACGTGACAAGTGTTGAGAAGCAGTGTTTGGCTGAATACAATAAAGTGAGACAAAGTGAAATAGCCAGAATTACTAACTGTGATTGGATATAAAATAAGTGCATATTTTTGCAGGAACCCAGGGGGTTGAATGACTGAAAGTTCCTGCACCTGAAAATGGGAATTCTTTGGAACACTATCTGGAATTTTCCATATTCAAAGTGTGTGTGTGTGAGAGAGAGAGAACGCAGATACTGCACTGAGCTGGGTGGTGAGCTCAGACCATGCTCAGGCCTCCTCT
>NW_025203036.1:4756-8151 GCF_004010195.1 Chiloscyllium plagiosum
GGCTTTCTCAGCCAGGAAGAGAAACTCAGGAGTAGAAATAAATTTCAACACTGAGCGCGTGCACATTCCGTGTGGGGAATTGACTTATTCCTGTCATTGGAAAATCAGTGGAGTTTCTATGGATGATTATCTCGGGTTTGTATCGTCAGCTGCTGGGTCTGGTGACCCCACTCTACACACTGCATTTACAGATCATGGTAAACAAATGGAGATGAGGCTCCACAGAAGGGAAGCTCTATAAATAGGGAGGTGCAGGACAGTGCATTATCTTTCCTGGGATTTCCAGGGACATTTGTCTAAGCTGGACCAGGTGTCAGGTATGAAACCAGTTTGTTTCAAAATTGAGGTTGTTACTGAGTTGTGCCCCCTCATTCAGTATACTGTGTAGCCTCACACTAGTGACAGGATTGTGCTGATGCTCACCATGAAATAAACTGGATTGATTCTGGAACTTTCCAGGCAGGAGTAAGTAACCAGAGTAATCCATCATCACCGGAGTGCATCCTCCGATGTATTCACTGGCTGACAGAACCCACCCATCCGCTGAGAGCAATATATTGTGTCCATCTCCCTGAGGAAGGTACAGAAAGTAACTTCCAGAAATACAAGGGAACAGAGTGACTGGTGAAAATGGACAACAGCAGGAAATTAGAATTAATAAAAGGTACGTCTTTCAAAATCTCATTGAATTTATGGTTTGTATATTGCTGCATCTGATGAGCTACATCCCAGAGTATTGAGGAGTGGCAGTAGAGCTAGGGAAAAAATTACTGATTATTCTTCAAAGCTAGTTAGATTCTGGAAAGGATCCTCCAGACTGGAAAGCAGCGATTGTAAGCCTAAATATTTAAAACAGGACGGAGAGAGCAAACAACAAACTAAGCAGTGGTTAGCTTGATATAAGCTGTGAGAAAAACATTGGAACCTTTTGTGAGGAATGTGATAACTAGACACTTGGAAAATTTTGACATGATTCGGTAGAGTCAATCTCGATTCAGGAAGGGGAAATGATCTTGATATTTGATAAACCTGCTGGATTTTGTGGAGGTGTTCCGTTGTGAAATCGACAATTGAGAACCAGTGGGAATGAAGTATTTGAATTTTCAGCAGACGTTTGACACGGTTGATTACAGGTGAGTAGAGCATGTGAGAGTCCATGGGCAGGTTGGGGTGGAATACACGAATGTATTAAAAGTTGGATAATCGAGAGAATGAACAGAGTAGTATAATTATCTGGAGTGAAGGCTTTGGGGTATCAGAAGAATCAGTGTTTGGGCAATAGCTGTTCACAAGATATAAAATGTTTCAGATATGAACAACAAATATCATCATTCACATATATGTTCATTAAATAGTGAGAGGTTGGGAAGTGCTGTTGTTGAAACAGCCCTGGATGTGCTTGGTCATAAGTCACAAACCGAATTTTTACGCAGCAGGAAGTAAATGATATGTGGCAAAATGATTAAAGTACCAGAGTAAATGTATCTTTTCAAAAGATAGAGTTTTGTTGAGAGACTGCTAGGTGTATTGTGCACATGTTGAATCAGCTTTATAAATAATGATCTTGTGAGTGATTCAGTCCAAAGGGGTTTCACCAGACTAAACCCTGGCATGATGTTGCCATGAGGAGAAAGTGAAGAAACGTGTGCTTAATAAAGTGTGTCAAGGTGTTTGCGAGTTTATATTTAAAAAAAATGCTGAAACACATTGAGTGTTGAAGATACAAAATTGCCTTATTAGATCAATTAAAGGAATGCCCAGGCAGTTTCACATTTCCTATGTATTGGAGTGCAAATATATCCAATGTAAATATATTGTCTGGTGCCTGTTCTAGTCTAGGAGAGATCTGCACGGTAACAGCATGTAAATTGTGGTTTTTGAGGTGATGGTGGTGGGAGGTTCAGCCGGTTACAGTATTGCAAACGGACAACGCAGCAGAATCATTTAGCCTGCGATAAGGAAACATGCATCTTTCTCCCTCACTACTAACTTCACGAGAGCAATGGCTGATGCGAGATGTGATCAATAGCCAGCGGTGCCAACATTCAATCCAGTCCAGTAGTTTTTGTGAACTGAATGAACCATATTGAAAGGGGTTAAATGGAGTTGTTTGTTCAGTGACTGTGATTGATGCCAGTCTCCATGGATCCTAATTATGTTTTCCGTCTCCTATTAGTAAGGGACCTCTTGCAACGGTTTATAACATTGTAGCAGCAAATGCATCAACTCCAATGCTCAAAGGGACACAGCTGCAGAGACAGAAAAAGGAGATTTAAATATCTGAGAATAGTCTGGAATGATCCATTAATGGATCAGAATCTGAGAACATTAGACTGGAATGCTGCAACAATGGACAGGAGTTTATCCTATGGTCTTTTCTATTTTTCCTGGTCTTGATCAACATTACCATATCGGATATGGGGTGCACTGATGATTATCCAGGTGGGTTACTATCCTATCCTCGCTATTCTTGGTGTTCCTGGTAAGTTTCTTCAGCTCTATCCATTTATTAATCTCTTCAACCAAGGGGAACTTCTTTGCTATTTCTGTTATCTATGTTTGACAAGGATGGAAACTATTGTCTTCAGTTTCAAATGCAAATTCCATTAATTACCCACAAATTTCAGAACCGCCCACACTCCCGCCCTCACAAACATCTGAGAACAAGACTGTTCACAATACCGAAGTACCTTTCTTCCCTGAATTCATTTATGTCTCGGTATTCTGTCCATCACCAAACCAACCCACTACCAGCTCGATTATATGCCCAATCACCATCTTGGCTTCAATGCTGACGCTTAACTATCCATTATCTATTCTTCGGTAAAATTCAGATGTTATGGTTCCACCTCTCTTCTAAGCACTCTTTCAGTTGCAAATATTTCGATCACATCTTTGTTCTTGTCTCTAAAATAACTTAATGACAGGAATACTCTCTCAGAGCAGTAATATCGGAAGAAATGTAATTCTGATGCACAGGTTGTTACACAGAAAGCCACTGTTCCACATCCTACCACAGACGATGTCAGAAATTAAATAGACAAGACAGGAATTGGGGGAAAAAGCAAGTTTTATTAATAACAACCATAACATCTGCAGCATTTTGTCTATATGTTTATCTATTTCACTGATGTCCTTTGGTAAATAGATCTTGCATTACTATCTGCTCTGGCTTAAGATTGATGTTAGACCCACAGCAAAGTGCTTGGTTCTGTACTGCCTGAAAGAATGACCTCATAGTAAATGACATTTGGTTAGGTCAACAAATGCTGCCCCTGTCATCGATGCAGACATTCCAAGTAATAACAAAATTAAAGGGTACATAAAGCAAAGAATGATGCAATAGTTCAGAAACAATAAAGAACGAAAAAGTGCCAGACAAACTGAGCAGATTT
>NW_025203037.1:0-4741 GCF_004010195.1 Chiloscyllium plagiosum
TACTGCGTCATTCGGCAGCCTGTCTGTGATTTTCAAATGTTCAGTTACAATATGGCTTAGACTTCAGGCCACACGGTAATATTAGTAACAGTATGAGAACAAGAGTCGATAGTTCATCTGTGCCTGTAAATCTTTTCATTCCTGTTGTTGACTGAATGAACTGTATCCGTGTCTGATGCTTCGAAACTCGAATATGTGAACTGCTCCAAACTATGATTGAGGATTTCTGGTTTTGGTTGACACCTTGAGAAACGCCAGACAACGTTCAAATGAAGCTTTCAGAGCACATTTTCGGATGCATTTGACAGAGACTAACATCATGAATGCAGTGTTCGCTGTGACAGAAGGAAATGAATGCTCTCCTTGTTACTGATCCAGGCCACCTTCGCATGTCAAGCAAATGCGGTACTGTTGTTACAAAAAGGATCAGTGCTCGGTACCTGTGTCCTTAAAGAGGACATGATTGAAAAAATAAAGAATACCATGTTGAAATATCCAGGAAATATTGGCTAAAAAGGCGCAGACAATTTTCCCTGCAGCGCCAAGACAGAGAAACATATGTAACGACACTCTTAAACAGGATGGCCAGCAGTGATATAGACATCACCACATATGAAGGACCACTGCTAATAGACATTTTAAAATGAATTTCACGCAGCAGGTATTCGGAATTATATTTTTTTCACCGCTACAGTAGTATTTGGCGATTAAATTCAAAACAAGGTTTGCTGATGAGAATTCAATAAAACCCCATCGATCATTATATGAAACTGAGATTGATGACACGTAGACACGGTGTAACAGCTGCCAACACATGTGGAGGGTTTTGGGAAGGATGAGGACCCACTCTGGGAAAAAGACTGGATCCTAAGACTGGGGATTAAGTGTTCAGGTAGAGACTGGAGAATGGGGTTAAGAACGATATTAGCCAAGATCGAATGATGAAGCAGATTAGATATTCTGAAAGCGCTAACCGCTCCTATGTCTTCCAATCTCTGGCCATCTGGTATCGAAGGAAATAGAAACAGAGTTATTTGTTCAGTTGGAAGTCCTGGGCAAAGTGAGAGATAGAACAAGCATGATACAATTTTAGAGACTGGGAAAATGTTTGGAGAGGAAGCAATAAAAGTGAAGCTGAATATAAAGTTTGAAGTCAGGACATATTCAATAAAAAGGAAGTTTGTAGAAAGGCAGAGGGACATGAAGATTGAAAAAGATGTGTCACCAGTCCCGAAATCTCATTCGGTTTTCATTTTCAAGATGCGACCGGACCTGCTGAGATTTTACAGCAATTTCATTTGTTGATTCTGAAACAGAAGATGGGAGTGATCCTGGACCAATCAACTCTCGCATGTTCTGGGAATATTTGACTTACCCGTTCGATCAGATCAGGTCTGTCCCACACTGAAACCTCAGAATCCGTCCCCACCCCACCCTCGTTACTGGCAATAAACTGTTCATTACATAAACTTACATGAGCACACAACAAGAACAATTGCAAAATGTACAGGGAGAGCTCCGTTCCGTTCCATCTGCACATTCTAAATCAGTTAATTTTTGTTCAGGACCCATGAGACATTAAGCCGTCTCTGTCAGATCACTAACAAATGGTCATTCGCGTTCTGTGTCTTTGAACACTTTGGTTGGTGCACGGATGTAATGGAATCTCACGTTTTGAAATGGACATCAATCATAGTATTTTCAGCTGCAATGATAAAGTTGTCTCTGGCGCTCCCAGTAAAGTGCAGACAGTTTTCACTCAGTAACCGACATGTGATCAAAGCAGGAGGACATATGTGTCAACAAAAGCAACAAGAATGCTCCACCAGCGATGGCTTGCAATTCTGCATGTGGAACGAAGAGCTGGAACTCTGTTAAACAGTGAAAACGACTATTATGGGGCTTGGACGCACGACTCTCTGATTAAACAACTCACATTGCACCGAACTGAGATATCCAGGCTTGGGACACGATGCATTAGTTTGCTATTTCATTCTGAGCATGATTCACCTGGCACAGCAATTTGCAAAGATCCAGCTCATTCCTCCCAATCACAAATATCATAATTCATATCTTTTACTTTTGTTATTTCTTCAAAACATTATAATCTATTTAAAACTTGTCGCGGCATTTAAGATTCAACCCGAATATTTTCATAAGAAGTGATTTCCAGTCACTCTGGCAGACAGTAAATCAGTCGAAAAATTACCGAAAGAAACCCAACCATTTCTGTATACGGTGTTGGGAATTTCCCATCTGCTGACAAGACAGAGTCCTCACAATCAACATTTTCTTTGTTCTTCCTGCCTAAAACGTTTACCACTTCTTATTTTCAAGACAGGAGTTTTGTTTATAACACGTTCCAAGAATAGGAACAACCTTCCAATCTCCTGAAGCCGTTTCCAATTTAAAATGGAAGTTTTGCTCCTTTCCCACGGGAAGAGCAGTTAATGAGGAAGGAGTTTCTACGAGCTGTGTCCCAGGGTTTAGCAGGAAGCCGCTAATTGCAGCTGCAGTGGCCGCTTTCAGTTGGCATCGGGGGGTTGGAGAACGTGGTGTCGTATTCTGCTGCGTGTAAACGTCTTGCTTCCTGTGGACTCGGGGTGAATCATGGATGAGTTTTCGGAACAACATTGCCTTCCAGACTCTGGCCATCTGCAATCTAAGGAAAGAGAAACATAGTTATTTGTTCAGTTCGAAGTTCTGGGCAATGTGAAAGATGGAACAGTTCTGATACAAAATTGGAGACTGGGAAAATGGTTGGAGAGGAAGTAATAAAAGAGAAACTGAATATAAAGTTGGAAGTCAGGAGACATTCAATAAAAAAAAGGAAGAGTGTGCAACAACAGGTGGAGTCAGACATGGAAAAGAAGTGTCACGAGTCCAGAAGTCTTAAATCGATTTTTATTTCCAAGATGCCACCAGACCTGCTGAGATTTTCCAGTAATTTCATTTGTTGGTTTAGAAACAGAAGATGGCAGTGATCGTGGACCAAACATCTCTCCCGTGTTCTCCGGATATTTGACTTACTGTGTTTATGTCCCACACTGAACCCTCACGATCCTGCCGCACCCCCACCCTCGTTGCTGACAATATATTGTACATTGCGTTAAACACAAGAAGAACAATTGCAAAATGTTGAGGGAGAGTTCCCTTCTGTTTCCATCAGAACAATCTGAATCACTGAAAATTGGTTCAGGACCCATGTGACATTGATCCGTCTCTGTCAGACCCCTAGCAAGTGGCCATTCGCTTTCCGTGCCTTTGAACACTTTGGGTGGTGCACGGTTGGTTTGGAACCTCACGTTTAAAAACGGACATCATTCATTGTATTTTCGGCTGCACTGATAAAGTTGTCTCTGGCGCCTCCAGTAAAATGGAAACAGTGTTCACTCAGAAACCGACATGTGATCAAAAGCAGGCGGACAATGAAAGCAGCATTCACTTCAGTTATTCCTTCAAAGCATTACAATCGATTGTTCAATTTGAACATGACTTGCCAGCCTTTCTATTCAATACCCCATCCAATGAAGCCAAGCATACTATATGCCTGCTTGACCACTCTATCCACCTGTGCAGCAACCTTCAGTGTATAATGGACCTGTACTCACAGATCTCTCTGTCCATCAACTTTTTTTCCCCAAAGCTCTTCCGTTCATTGTATAACCCCATCTGGAATTAGACTAACCGAAATGCTTCACCTCACATTTGTCTGTTTTGAACTCCACCTGCCACTTTTACGCCCAATTTCCAGTATATCAATATCCTCCTGTATTCTTTAACGGTCATTTATACGTTCTGCTAGTCCAGAAATCTTCGTGTCATCTGCAAACTTTCTGATCATTCCAACAGTGCTCTCTTCCAGATCATTTATGTATATCACAAACAACAGTGGCCACAACACTGACCCCTGTGGAGCACTACTGCTCATCTTTCTTCATTTCCCGAAACTCATTCAACTGCCACTCTCTGTCTCCTATTGCTCAACTAATTCTTTATCCACTTGTCTAGAACACCCTGCACACCATGTTACTTTACGTTCTCTATTTGGTTACCTTATCTAACTCCTTACTATAGTGCATATATGTGACATCAACAGCCTTTCCTTCGTGTATCAACTTGGGCACTTCCCCGAAGAATTCTATCCCTCTCACTGATATGCACATTATTTTGTAAATATGAATAATCCTATCCCTCAGTACCTTCTCCAGCAACTTTCCCAACACTGATGTTAGGCCCATTGTTCTGTAGTTATCCGGAATATCCCTATATACCTCTTGTACAGTGGACAATATGAGCAACGTTCCAGTCAGCCAGAACCTCACCTGTGCTGAAGGATGCCACGAAGATATCTGCCAGGGCCCCAACTATTTCCTCTCTCACCTCACTCAGGAACCAGGGATAGATCCTATCCGTTCCTGGGGATTTGTCCACATTAATTACGACTAGCCTGCCCAACACATCTTCCCTACTGATGTCAACATGATCCAGACTAATCAAATGTCTTACTCTGGACTCAACATTCACCATGTTCCTCTCCTCAGTGAACACTGATGCAAAATAATCATTCAGAATCATACCCACTCTCTCAGATTCGACATACAGCCTTCCTTCATTTTCCTTTAGTCGACCAATCCTTTCTCTGGTTACCCGCTTGCTTCTTATATATGAATAATAGGCTTTAAGATTCTCCTCAATTGTGCTCGCGTGAAGTTGTTTCATGACCCCTTTTAACCCCCTT
>NW_025203037.1:7019-8151 GCF_004010195.1 Chiloscyllium plagiosum
GGACACATGTTTTTCACACAGAACTTTTGAGTGTGTGGAATGAATTGTCACATTTAGTGGCAGTGTCTGGTGCACTAACAACATTTCAAAGGCATCTGAATGGGTGTATAGACAGGAAGACCTCGGAGAGATAAGGCACAAATATTGTGAGATATGTATGGATTAATTTCGGTTATCTGTTTAGCAAGGGCAAGTTGGATCGCGGGATTTGTTTCCATGCTCGACAACTCTGAGATTCTCCAGCCACCGGAAACGGTTTGAATACACCACTTGCAAAACACGCATGATATTTGTTACTCAGTCAGCGAGTTTGGCTGTTTTGTTTGGAGGGTGGATGGGCCCAACCGATCCAGAGATGAAGGTTTTCCGGATATTTGCTGCCAATGACCATTCTTCTTGACACTTTCCTAAGTTCGCTATCAAAGATTTTGGCTGAAGAAAAATACCTCACATATCGCATTACCCACTTTGCTCTCCAGCGAATCCAAAAACTGACAGCTCTTGACGTGGAACAGAATCAAAACTGAAAAGGCGGTACCATGATCAGACACACCGAAGCTTAAGTGCTGTTTGTGAGGCACTGTGAGTCGTCTCTGACATGAACCACTCGCACAAGTAACAGAGAGGCAATTCCAAAACTACTGGATATTTAGTTTATTGCCAAGTCCCAGAAAGTGCTCAAGTATCATATAAAAAAAGAACAACATCGAACCATTAAAAGTGAACATTTCCAATTATATCCGTGATTAAATTAGGCCATCAATGCACTGGTGCCCCCATCTGATCGACAGAGCCAATCACCTTTCTCCCTCACCAGGACAGTAATGAAGGAAATGAAGGTATAGCAACGTTTCACATCGCGATTGCCCACCTTTTCGCCACAGCATCAAAAAACGGCGAACAGATTCAATGCAGGATCTTCTTTCGAAATAACGGTTAAGTAACTATGTCTATTCACTTTCAGAGTAAACGGGGAACAACACAAGTTGTCTGGAATATGAATAACCAACATAGACTACTTGGGTCCCAGATTCTAGTGATGCACAGACTTTCATATGAAAAGGTACCTTGGGTGATCGCCCTCCACCCAGAAATCTTGTGGCTGCCTTCTGTTTGCCCTGTCACATTAAAC
>NW_025203038.1:0-8151 GCF_004010195.1 Chiloscyllium plagiosum
GGACGCCAACGCTGCTTGCCCATTACCAAATCATCCCCCACAATCCCCTCCAACAACACAAGTTGGGGAGGGGGGGTACGTCAACACCAATGCAACTTGGACGCCAACGCTGCTTGCCCATTACCAAATCATCCCCCACAATCCCCTCCAACAACACAAGTGTGGGGGGTTATGTCAACACCAATGCAACTTGGACGCCAACGCTGCTTGCCCATTACCGGGGAGATCTGTTCCTGATACCCCCTCTGCATCCTTCCCCCCCCCTCCCCCACCTGGCATGGGGGCAAATACCTGTAATGGTGTGGGCTATGGGCGGGGGGGGGGGGCGGGAGAGAAAACACCTTCTGAAGATTTTTCTGCCAATTTTGCTGATTCCTTTGCATCCCCTCCCTTACCCCAATCCCACCCTCTACCCCACACTGTATCTGCCCTCAACAGAGGGAAAGGGGGCGTGGGGGGGATGCAAAACATGCCAAGGGGAAGGGAGAGGGGGGGGGGGGGGGGAGTAAATGCAACTCAGTGGAGAGGATGCACGCTTTCCTAAAAAGATTTCTCTTTTGCAAACACGCCCCCAACGCCAAGTCTTACCACCACAAACGGCATATGACTGCAAATGGAAAACAGTAGGTCTGCCATGCACAATGCAAAAGGGGAGACCTTTTCTGCAAACGTTTCCGGATTACCTTGGCAGCCTCAGCTCACCCACCACCACCACACCCCCCCCCTTCCAAAATAAAAACCTACCCCCACCCCCACCCAACGCACAGGGTGCAAAACATGCAAAAGGAGGAGGGGGGGGGGGGGGGTGAGGTGAGAGAGGTAAATGCAACCCCGCCAAGACAGAGCAAGCCTCCTTTGGCAACATCGCCCCCCCCCCTCACCAGCCCAAGGGCTTACCACCTCCAAAATAAAAAACAAGAGGGGAGCCAGAATGCAAAAAAAGAGAGGGATTTTTTTTGGGGGGGGGGGGGGAAGGAAAAAAAAGAGGGAGATGCAAGATCCCGACGATGCACCAGCATCCGTGCAACCGAGAGACTCCAGAGTGCAATCGTTTCTGACTGCCCACCTACCCACCCCCCATCCCTTCACCCACCTCCCCCCTTCCAAACAACAGAGAGAGAGTGAGGGAGGGGAAAACCTGGAAAAGGGGGGGTGAGAGGTAAATGCAACGTCGCCAAGAAGACGCACGCCTTTTTGGAAAGAGATTTCTTTTTATTATCGTCGTTCGCAGCCTCAGCAGCTCAAGGGAGAAGGGGGGTAGGTGGTGGGGGGAGATGCAAACGAGGGAGGGTATAGCGGTGGCTGGGGTGGGGAGGGATGGATGCAAGATCCCGAATGTGCACCAGCACCAATGCAACCGGGACACTTTAGTGCAAAAGGAACGAGTTCGACCCTTATAGCCCACACACACACACCCAAAAAAAAGAGGAGGGGGGGGGTATGGTGGGGTGGGGGAAATAGAGAGACAGATGCGAATTTCCGAATGCGCACCAGCATCAATGCAACCGGGAGACTTTTGTGCAAAAGGAGCCAGCTCGACCCTGATACCCCACATACCCCAAAAATAAAGGAAAGCTATGCTGCTGTTGGAGGAGGGGGGGAGGAGATAGATAGATGCAAGATTCCCAATGTGCACCAGCATCAATGCAACCGGGAGACCTTTGTGCAAAAGGAGCCAGCTCGACCCTGATACCCCCCCACACACACCACCCCAAAAATAAAGGAAAGCTATGCTGCTGTTGGAGGAGGGGGGAGGAGATAGATAGATGCAAGATCCCCAATGTGCACCAGCATCAATGCAACCGGGAGACTTTTGTGCAAAAGGAGCCAGCTCGACCCTGATACCCCCCACACACACCACCCCAAAAATAAAGGAAAGCTATGCTGCTGTTGGAGGAGGGGGGAGGAGATAGATAGATGCAAGATCCCCAATGTGCACCAGCATCAATGCAACCGGGAGACTTTTGTGCAAAAGGAGCCAGCTCGACCCTGATACCCCAAAACATTTTCAAACACAAAAAAAACGAGCGAGCCTTACCTGCGGCGGGGCGGGTGGGCGACGCGTGCTGCAGACCCTGCAGGTAGGCGCCCAGGGGGAGCAGCAGCAGCAGCAGCAGCGGCACCCACGGCACTGCGGGGGCGCGACGGCGATGCATCCTTCAGTCCTTTTATTTTCCTCTTTAAAAACCTCTTCTTTTCCCTTTGCTTCTTTTTTTTTGCAAGATTTGCAGGCGGGAGGTGGGTGGGTCGGGGGGGGGGGGGGAGGAAAAAAAGGAGTCGCTCCTGGATTTGCACACACTTCTCTCTCTCTCTCTCTCTCGTCAATGCAAAAGGAGAGAGAGATAGAGAGAATGCAAAAGTGATTTGCAAAGAGAACTGACCGAGGAGGGGTGCACACACACACACAAATGGGGGTCCAACCCCCCCTTCTCCTGCTCGAT
This sequence comes from Chiloscyllium plagiosum, assembly GCF_004010195.1. NCBI lineage: Eukaryota > Metazoa > Chordata > Chondrichthyes > Orectolobiformes > Hemiscylliidae > Chiloscyllium > Chiloscyllium plagiosum. The sequence continues at coordinate 2,442 of NW_025203038.1, forward strand.
CAGCACCTGATGCTTGCTTCTCTTTCTTTTCCCCCCCTCCCCCTCTCTCTCTCTGTGTTGCAGGTGGGCTTTTTAATAAAAAGCAAAACAAATGCAATAGGGGAGCAGTCTTCTCTCTAAGAAAAAGGCCGAGCCGCGCGGTTCCCACGGCGGCAGCGCTCCGCCCGTACTTCACCGCCGAGCGCCCTCGCTCGGTCTGAGCTCCAGCGCCGTCGGGGGGGCGGTGTCATATGGGGTTGACGATACGTCAAGGGGAGGGGCGTGGTCACGTCGGCGCAGGCGCCGCCCCGGGCCGACGCCGCGCGGGCGGTGCGTGATGGCGTCGGCCCGGGTTGTTCGAGCGGGGCGCGGCTGACGCCACGACGTCGGCGCGGCGCGGCGCGGCCGGCACGACGGCGCCGTGGGGTGACGTGTGACGCAGCGCCGGGCCCGGGCCCGCCCCCATTCGGTCCGAATCTCGACGTCGAACGCAGGGCGGGGCGCGGTTGAAGGGGAGCCGCCCACCTCGCGCCGCGCAAGCCCCGAGGCCGCGCACGCGCCCTGGGCCCAGCCGCGGACCACGCAGGGCGCCGCCGGCACCGGCGCATGCGCACTAACGCGAGCAGCGCGGCCGTCAACCGGGCGTGCGCAGTGGCTCCCTCGGCTGTTTCCCGCCCGTCGGAGGGGGAAACCAACCAGGGCGCAGGCGCAGAAGGGTCTTCCCTCAGCACTGAGGCACAGCAAGATCCCAGAAGGCTCTCTCTCTCTCTCCCCCCACCCAACACCTCCGCCCACCTTCGAAATGCCAAAAAACTTCGAATGGGACCCTCCCGCTGCCCTTCGCCCCTTTTGGCCAGACGTCACACCCGGTGGAGGACCGCAGGGACCAAGCATTGGGGGGGGGGGGCGGAATTGGCAAAGTAATCCCACCGAGGCACCCGAATGAGCCTCAGAGGCGCCTCTCATAGACCGCCACCCACCCCCTCGCCCCTGACTGTCCGTCCGCCAGGGCTCCCGCATTGGACCAGACCAACAGCCCCAGTCAGGGATGTCGTATTCCACGGTGATGGGGCAGACTCCGGTTGACCAATTTACTCACAGGCAGCTCCGTCGTTGGGAGAAGGGGGAACAGGGTCAGACGGGGACAACGGACTGAATCACTCCATCCGGGGGGGGGGGGGAGGGACACTGGGCTCATTAGGGAGGAAGGGATAGAGACAGAGAGAGAATATAATGGAGAGATAAACAGAGATGGAGAGAGAGAGAGAGAGAGAATGTCGGACAGAGATAGAAAGAGATGGAGAGAGATTTGGAGAGAGAGAGAGAGTGAGTGACAGGCAGAAAGATAGAGAGAGATAGATAGATAGACATCAACAGAGAGAAAGAGAATGACGACAGAGATAGAGATAGACGGAGGGAGATTTAGAGAGGGAGAGAGTGACTGACAGAGAGAGAGGTAGACATGGAAAGTGAACTGAACTGATTCATCTGTGGGGTCCGGGATTCTCAAGGGAGAGAGACAGAGATAGAGAGAGATATAGAGAGACAGATGGAGAGAGACAAAGAGAGATTTCGAGAGATAAAGAGACAGAGACAGACAGACAGAGAGATAGAGATTGATAGAGAAAGAGGGAGACAGGAAGTGAGAGATAAATAGAGATATAGAGATGTACAGAAGGACAGAGAAAATGAACTGAATCAGTCCATCTGTTGTGAGAATGAACTAAATCAGTCCATCTGTAGGGCCTGGGGTCATGAGAGGGAGAGACACAGACAGGTAGAGAGAGGAAATGACAAACAGGGAGAAAAAGACAGAGAGAGAGAGAAAGACACAGAAAGAGAGACAGAGAGAGCAAGGGGGATAGACAGAGGTAGAGAAACAAGGAGAATCAACTGAATTAGTCCATTTAAGATCCCTGGAGTTATCAGAGAGATAGCAATAGAGAGAGAGAAACTGAGAGTGAGATATAGAGAAAGAGCCAGAGACAGTGATAGACAGAGGCAGACAGAGAGAGATAGAAAGAGAGAAAAAGAGAATCAGAAAGAGAGAGAGTGTAATACAGAGTGATAGACTGAGAGATGGAGAGAGAAAGAAAGCGATAGAAGGAGAAGCAGACGGGCCAAAGCAACTAAATCAGTCCATCTGGGGAACCCATGGTCATCAGCAAGAGATGATGTAGAGGTTCTGGTGTTGGACTGGGGTGCACAAAGTTAAAAATCAGACAACACCAGGTTATAGTCTAACAGGTGTATTTCGAAGCACTAGCTTTCAGAGCGCTGCTCCTTCATCAGGAAGCTGTCACCATTTGGAAGGTGTAGAGTGGGAATGAAAGCTAAGGGATTTGGGACCATAGGGTCGTTGTACTGCAGGGATGAATGGGAAAGGGTTTGGGTCCATTGGGAAGGTGTAGAGTGGGAGTGAAAGAGTCAAGGTTTGAGCCCATTGTGATGGTGTAACGTGGGAGTGAACGGAAAGAGGTTTGGGTTATTGGGATGGTGTAACGTGGGAGTGAATGGGAAGGGGTTTGTGTCCGTTGGGACAGTGTAGAGTGGGAATGAAAGTAAAACGTTTTGGGTCCATTGTGATGTGTGGAGCAAGAGTGAACAGGAAGGGGTCTGTATCCATTGGGATGTTGTACAGTGGGAATGAACAAGAAAGGGTTTGAGTCTATTGGGAATTATGGAGAGGGAGTGAACAGGAAGGACTTGGGTCCATTGGGGTGTTGTAGAGTGAGATTGAATGGGAAGGGGTTTGGATCTATTGGGATGGTGTACAGTGGGTGTACATAGGATTTGTGTCGATTGAGACTGTGCAGAGTGCAGGTGAACGGATAGGGGTTTGTGTCCGTTGGGATGGTGTAGAGCAGGAATGAACGGGAAGGGGTTTGGGTCGATTGAGACTGTGCAGAGTGCAGGTGAACGGGAAGGGGTTTGGGTGCATTGGGATGGTGTAGAGCAGGAATGGACAGGACGGGGTTTGGGTCCAGTGGGATTGTGTAGAATGAGAGTGAACCAGAAGGGATTTTTGTCCATTGGGATGGTGTAGAGCGGGAGTGAACGGGAAGGGTTTGGGTTCATTGGGACAATGTAAAGTGCTGAAAATGTGTTGCTGGAAAAGCACAGCAGGTCAGGCAGCATCCAAGGAGCAGGAGAATCGACGTTTCGGGCATGAGCCCTTCTTCAGAATCACCATGCCTTGATATTGGCAGTGTTACCATCACTGGATCCCCACTACAACATCCTGTTGGGCGGGGGGTTACCATTGACCATATGTTTAACTGGATCTGCCATTTAAATACAGTAGCTACCAGAGCAGGTCAGAGGCCAGGAATATTAGACATGTAATTCACCCCTAAATCCCCAAAGCCTGTCCACCATGTACAAGGTACAAGTCAGGTGTGTGGTGAAATACTCCTCACTTGACTGGATGGGTGCAGCTCCACAACACTTAATAGCTTGACATACTCCAGGACAAAGCAGCCTACTTGATTGACACCACATCCACAAGCATCCACTCCCTCCATCACCAATGCTCAGCAGCAGCAGTGTGTCCTATCTACAAGATGAGCTTTAGAAATTTGTTAAAGATCCTCTGTCAGCACTTGCCAAACCTACGACCACTTCCATCTCAAAGGAGAATGGCAGCAAATATATGGGAGCACCACCACCTGCAAGTCTTCCTCCAAGGCACTCACCACTCTGATTTGGAAATATATCATTGGTGCTTCATTGCCATTGGGTCCAGGTCCTGGATTTCCTTCCCTAAGGGCATTGTGCGTCAACCTCGGAGTGAATGGGTTTGGGTCCATTGGGATGGTGAAGAGCGGGAGTGAATGGGTTTGGGTCCATTTCGACGGTGTAGAGTGGGAGTGAATGGGTTTGGGTCCATTGGGATAGTGTAGAGCGGGAGTGAACGGGAAGGGTTTGGGTTCATTGGGACAATGTAAAGTGCTGAAAATGTGTTTCTGGAAAAGCGCAGCAGGTCAGGCAGCATGCAAGGAGCAGGAGAATCGACGTTTTGGTCATGAGCCCTTCTTCAGGAAACAATGTAAAGTGAGGTAGATTGTGAAGGGATTTGGGGCAAGTGGAATTTGTGGAGCAGGCAGTGAACACAAAGGTGTTTGGGTCATCTGGGATAGTGTGGGATGGTGTAGAATAGGAGAGACTGGGAAGGGATTTGGGTCCATTAGGATTGTGTAAAGTGGTAGTGAATGGGAATGGGTTTGGGTTCATTGGGATTGTGTAGAGTGGGAGTGAACGGGAAGGGATTTGTGTCAATTGGATGGTGTAGAGCAACAGTGAATGGAAGGAGTTTGGGTCCATTGGGAGGGTGTAGAGTGGGAGTGAACGGGAAGGGGTTTGAGTTCATTGGGATGGTGTAGAGTGGGAGTAAACTGGAAGGGATTTGTGTCCATTGGGATGGTGTAGAGCGACAGTGGTTGGAAGGGGTTTGGATTCATTGGGATGGTGTTGAGCAGGAGTGAATGCAAAGAGGTTTGGGTCCATTGGGAATGTGTAACGTGGGAGTGAATGGGAAGGGGTTTGGGTCCATTGGAATAGTGTAGAGCAGGAATGAACGTGAAAGGGTTTGGGTCCATTGGGATGGTATAGTGGGCGTGAACGTGAATGGATTTGGGGTCCATTGGGTTTGAGTAGAGTAGGAATGAAATGGAAGGGGTTTGGGTCCCTTGGGATGGTGTAGAGCATGAGTGCACGGGAAGAGGTTTGGGTCCATTGGGAAAGTGTAGAGTGGGAGTGAACGGGAAGGGGTTTACATCCATTGGGGTGTTATAGAATGAGAATGAAAGGGTTTGGGTCCATTGGAATTTTAGGAGCAGGAGTGAACAGGAAGGAATTTGTGTCCCTTGGGAAAGTCGAGAGCAGGAGTGAATAGGAAGAGGTTTGGGTCCATTGGGATGGTATAGAGCAGGAATGAACAGGAAGGGGTTTGGTTCCAGTGGGCTACCTACAGTGGGAATGAATGGGAATGGGTTTGAGTCCATTGGGATGGATTAGAGGGGAGTGAATGGGAAGGGGTTTACGTCTATTGGGATCATGCGAAGTGGGCGTGTATGGGAAGGGGTTTGTGTCCATTGGGGTGGTGTAGAGCAGGAGTGAATGGGAAGGGGTTTGGGTGGTTTGGGGTGGTGTAGAGCAGGGGTGATCGGGAAGGCGCTTGGGTCCATTGGGACATTGTAGAGCAGGGGTGAATGGGAAGGGGTTTGGGTCCATTGGGTCGGTGTCGAGTGGGAGTGAATGGGTTTGGGTCCATTGGGACGGTGTAGAGTGGGAGTGAATGGGTTTGTGTACATTGGGATGGTGTAGAGTGGGAGTGAATGGGTTTGGGTCCATTGGGACGGTGTAGAGTGGGAGTGAATGGGTTTGGGTCTATTGGGATGCTGTAGAGTGGGAGTGAATGGGTTTGGGTCCATTGGGATGGTGTAGAGTGGGAGTGAATGGGTTTGGGTCCATTGGGACGGTGTAGAGTGGGAGTGAATGGGTTTGGGTCCATTGGGACGGTGTAGAGTGGGAGTGAATGGGTTTGGGTCCATTGGGACGGTGTAGATTGGGTCGGTGTCGAGCGGGAGTGAATGGGTTTGGGTCCATTGGGACGGTGTAGAGTGGGAGTGAATGGGTTTGCGTCCATTGGGACGGTGTAGAGTGGGAGTGAATGGGTTTGTGTACATTGGGATGGTGGAGAGTGGGAGTGAATGGGTTTGGGTCCATTGGG
>NW_025203039.1:0-1342 GCF_004010195.1 Chiloscyllium plagiosum
TGTGTCCTGGTAGTGGAGTGTGTGGTAGTGAACGTGACGGTGGCGGTGATGTGGGGCGTGTGTGTCCTGGTAGTGGAGTATGTGGTGGAGAGCGTGACGGTGGGGTGGTGTGGGGCAGAGAAATGAGAAACCGAAACAAATCCATCATTTTACTGTTTGTGATCTTGGCCAAGTTCATCCTGTTATGGTCAACGTTAATGCTGTATTCTATATGGGCCTGGATGTATTATATTGGGTATCTCGATGGCTTTGTTTAGGAATTGGGATTCATGCTGCAGCTCCTCAGTTGCTGCACAAACACCGCAATTTATACCGTGACCCAGATTAAGTTCAGGCAGCAGCTGAAGAATGTGCTGAAATATCCCTTCACCCAGATCCGTCCATCCATCAAATTTCCTCATTAATCAATCCATCCGGGATTTTCTCATTTCAGTTCAGTGTTTCAGTGATGGAGCAGCCTTTCGCTATAGAAACAGACTGAGGGTAGCGCTGGTTTGTCCATCTTTATCCCACAGTGGGGGTTACAGGGAAATATTTCAATGTTTCTCACTTCTCAGGGGCCAGTGAGAAAAGGCACCATCCCACTGACTGTATCCATCACTTCCATTTGTAAACAATAAAAATGTAGATTAAAGCGTGCCGAGCAGCAGAGTGACCGATGTTGTTGTGTGTCTTTGTGTTGGAGAAGCTGAGCTGGAGAGAGACAGACTCAACCCCAAGTCCTGGCCCTCAGGGGAGTGGAGGGGACCGGGCCCTGAGCTCATGAGCTGGGTTCAACTTCCTCTGTCCCTCCACTGCAGCCTGGCCTCCCCATTTCCTCTCCCCTACTCTTTCTCATCACTTCTCTCCCTCTCTCTCTTTCTGCACACTGTCTCTTTCTCACCACCTCTCCCTTTCACTCCCCTCTCTCTCTCTCGCACACCCCAACCCCCGTTTCTCCACCTGCCTCCATTCTTCCCTCTCCCCCCAACCCGCACTCTACCATCTCTCTCTCCCTCCCGCAATTTCGTCTCTACCCGATTTTCCCCTCCTCCTACCTCCCACATCTCTCTATTCTCTCACCCCCCCCCCCACATGCAACATCACCACCCACACCACCCCTAGTCTCCGTGTCAGAGGGAGAGGGAAGGATCAGAGAGACAGAGTGCGTCAGAGAGAGAGAGAGGGATGGAGGGACAGGAGAGGGAGAGATTCAGTCAGAGAGAAACCGAGAGAGGGGGATCGAGAGTGAGAGAACGGAGAGAGAGTGAAAGAGCAGGGAGAGAGAGACGGGAACAAGGGATAGATAGGGTGAGGGAAGGAGAGAGAGAGACAGGGGAGGAGATAATGAGAGATAGAAGGA
>NW_025203039.1:1484-8152 GCF_004010195.1 Chiloscyllium plagiosum
AGAGGTGGCAAGAATGAGAGGGTCGAGTGAGAGAGAGAGGGGTCTGCAAGTTTCCCCACACTGGTCAGGGACCTAACACAGTGTTACAGATCTATGCACTGGGGAGGTGTACACAGCCCTACATGCTGGAAGAATAACTGCTCCTGGTTTACAGATCAATGCACTGGGGAGGTGTACACAGCCCTACATGCTGGGAGGGTAACTGCTCCTGGTTTACAGATCAATGCACTGGGTTGGAGTACACAGACCTACATGCTGGGAGGATAACTGCTCCTGGTTTACAGATCAATGCACTTGGGAGATGTACACAGTCCTACATGCTGGGAGGGTAACTGCTCTCCGGTTTACAGATCAATGCACTGGGTTGGTGTACACAGACCTTCATGCTGGGAGGGTAACTGCTCCTGGCTTACAGATAAATGCGCTGGGGAGGTGTACACAGTCCTACATGCTGAGAGGGTAACTTCTCCTGGTTTACAGATCAATGCACTGGGTTGGTGTACACAGTCCGACATGCTGGGAGGGCAACTGCTCCTGATTTACAGACGAATTAACGGGTGATCACGGCAGAGGTCGCTGTGCTGATCAGAGTATCTCATTGTGGTTTATAGATAATGGAATAATGTGATCTGTGCAGCTCCCCATGCTGGATGGAGAGAATTGTTGAACTTCTCCAAAACAGGATTCTCTCTAAGGTTGTCATAGCCTTGCCCTGTTTTTAATACCCTTACCCACCTTTCAAAATTATTTTCTTTGATCCTTTCCAGGCAGGATTCTGATCCAACGCTGCAAATGAACAATTCAGTGGCTGAGCTATTTCAGGTTTTCTATTATACAATACATACAATATACCATATACATTGTTGTATAGAGCTGCTTGTCTGTGCATAAATATTGTTTTGCATTGGAGCTGATCTGTTTACATGTAAATATTACTGTGCATCGAACTATCTCAGTTTATTTATAACTTTCTTTGTATGGGAACTGTTTGTTCATAAATACAAATATTGTTGTGGCTGGGAAGTGTTCATGTTTATATTTAAATCCTGTTTTGTTTTGGAGATGTTCATGCGTTTTCATAAGTATTTTTATGCATTGGAATTGATGTGAATTATATCCCAGACCACAACAACTCGCTGCATCAAAACATCTGCCTCCTTGATACCTTTTGCTCAATTCGATGGGGCTCTGATAACATCAGAGATAGCACATCTGCCTTGTGTGTCAGAGAGAGTAGTTACATTTCATTTAAACCCTTTCTCAATATCATTAAGAAGTGATTAATCAAAGAAACGACATGTTTTTACAGTTCAACCAAATAAAACAAAAAATTGTACAAAGTTAGAAAAATAGAATAATCTGGAGTGTTTATGTCAATCCCTGTTTCCCTTCAGTGTTGTTTGGATTTGTTTGGACTGGGAACAGGGATTGCAGTTTAGAAATAATTGAATGAACAGCAGAAAGGAATCTTTTTTTTTAAATTTCACTGGAATTTCAGTGAAAATTCTGAAGTCTGCTCTAAACCCACCAGATTCAGACTAATGTAAACTCCACATGGAGCAGTCAGGCAGACTCACAGCAATGTGCTCTGACCCCACTAGAGGGCAGCCTATTTTAAACTCCCCATGGAGCAGTCAGTGTAAAGAACAAGTCAGGCAGATTTCTTTAATCTGCTCAAACAACACGTTTATGACCAAAACAATGGTTCTCAAACTATTATGCAAAGAGGAATGACGAGAGGATATTGCAAATATATACATTGATATTTTGCTGAGAAACACACACAGACAGACTCACAGACACACGTATTGTCAATAACAAACTGAAAAGCAAAATATCTGCAAAGTTAACTTGAAAGATCATTGTCCAAATATGGTTCGAACTCATGACCAAAGGAAAAATGAGAGTTTGACCCAAATGCTGTTCTATTTGTAGAGTCATTAAGTCCTACAGCATGGAGAGAGGCAGAGAGGCCCTTTGGCCCAAATTCGTCCATTCTGACACAAATATCCAACCACACTAACCTCATTTCCCAGCACTTGGCCCATAACATTCTCATCATTTCCTGTCCATGTCCCTGCCCAAATGCCGTTTAAATATCGTTAATATAAGTGCTTCAACCACTTCGGTTGGCAGCTCATTCCCTTTGTGTACCACTATCTGCGTAAAACAGTTTCCATCAGTTTCCCTTTTATTTATTCCCCTCTCACCTTAAATTGTTGCCCTCTCGTCCTCGATTCCACAACTCTAGGAAAGAAAAGGCTGGATCTATCCTATCCATGTAAACTTCTATAAGATCTCTCTCAGTCTCATATTCTCGAAAGAAAAAAATCCTCGCTTGTCAAACCTCTCCCTATAATTCATGCTGTTGAGTTATGGCAATATTTTTGTAAAATCCATCTGCACACATTCTAAATTAAAAACATCCTCCTGATCGCAATGTGACTAAACCTGAACACAGCACGACAAGTGCAGCCTCACCAAAATCCTGTATAACTGCAACATAACTTCCCAACTGCTCTCCTCACTGTCCTGACCGATGCATGCTTGTGTGGCAAAAGCCTTCTTCACTACCATGTCTAGCTATGACCCCACTTTCAGAGAACGGTGGACCTAAACTCCATGGTCCCTCTGCTCAACTATACTCCTTAAAGTCCTACCAATCACCATGAAACTCCTACCTTGATCTAACGTTGCCAAAATATTCTTCGGCCTACTTCTCCAGTTTGATCAAGGTCCTGCTGCAATCTCTGATATACGTCCTTCCTGTCCACGGTACCATTTATTTTAGTGTCATCTTCAAGTTTCCTAATCATGCCTTGTACATTTGTAAGAATATCATTGATACAGATAACAAACAGCAATGTGCCCATCACTGACTCCTGAGGCACTTCATGTGTCACAGGCCTCCAGTCCGAGCATCCTTCCACTATTACCCTCTGCTTACTACCATGAAACCAATTGTGTGTACAATTTGCAGCTCCCTCTGGGGTCCATGCGATTCTAACATTCCAGACCAGCCTATCAATGGTGACCTTGTCAAAGGCCTTAGTGAAAAACATACAGACGACGTATACCGCCCTACCCTCATCAACATTTCTGGTCACTTCATCAATGAACTCAAACAAATTTGAGAGGCATGATCTCCCACTCACAAAGCCATTCAATCTTTTCAGTCTAAAAATATCTATTAATAATAATTATTAAAATTAATGAGAACATATGAATTAGGAAATAATAAAATGATTTCATTTTCAGTGGAGAAGAAAATTATACATGGTATGTGATATTGGAACGTGCATCATGGATGAAGGGCAGAATCGATTTTGTATGTGTGTCATTGAACTGTGTTGAAAAAGGTAAGGGTGGCATGGTGATTCACTGGTTAGTACTGCTGTCTCATAGTGTTATTGTGGGATATAAATGGATTAATGTTATTTCTGCAACTATAAATTCTGATACAGAACAGGAATGAGAAAATATATATTCAGCTAAAAGAAAGGATATGTTAGCATGAGACGTGATTACAGAACAATGGTGGATGTATGTGCAAACAGGAAAACATCTGTTTCCCCACTTGCACGGAGACACAGGAACAAACCCTAATTAAAGAGGTCAAAGTGGCCTCTGGATAGAAATAGATGCTGATAGAAGAAAAGATATGCCTAATCAATGACCTGCAGTAGACTGACGTCAAACACCCTTATGGGAGTCAGAGATAAGAGTTTGTCACGGACAAGACAGGATAAACAGAAGTTGTAGGAGAAGTCTTAAGGAAATGAGTGACGTAAGTGAAGCAGGGACAAACAATGGAATGAGACAAAAATATGGGAATTTAAAATGTATAAATTGCGAGAGTTGGTTGGGGTATAGTGTGTATTTGTCATTGCCTTTCTAGGCATCAGACATTACACCCACTTGCAGATGTACAAATAAAACGACGCTGCTGTTTCAGATATTTGGTCTCGGACTGAAATTATTGATGTGAGTGGGCTTTGAAATTATTAAAGTGAGTGAGCTTTTGTTTCTCACAATTGGGGGCTCGTGTCCTGGATTTTCTTCCATCACCAGGGGGGAGTGCCTGGCCTTGGACACTGGAAAGACGCGTCCCGTTCCCCATTGAGGAGCGGTCTCGTGTCCTGGTTTGGTCTGCTCCTTGGGTGACTGATGTGAATCCCCCAAGAGAGACATCTGAATCAGACAGTGATAGGAGCTCGATAGAAGATACAGTGACAAAAGGGGCCAGACAATTCTGTGCACAGACCAAGGTAAGAAAATTGACTTTTAAGTATTGCCTTGGTGGCCGGGAAAATAGGTATTTACTCGCTGAGGGACTATCGAGGGCCCTGTGAAATGGGGGGTAGGTAGAGTAGCTGTCACGGAGTAAGGGATGAAAAAGTCCCTGGTAACATTCCTCCTGAAAGTCCGTTGGGGAGGATGTTGCGGGATTGGACAAGTAATACTTGTACAAGGGCAAAAGATAAAAAGAAAATGATTAAATATTGTTGTTTAATATGGACCAAAGAACCAATCCTTCGTCCGGCTGTCTTCTGGCCAAAGTATGGTTCGGACGAGGATTGGGTCTGTCAGTATTTAGGTTTGTATGTGAATAAAAAACAACTTTTTAGTCAAGAGGAGGCGGACTATGCGTCCTGTTGGAAGGGCAGTTTGGGAATGATGGGAGTAAAGACAAAGGATTCCCCCTCTGCCCCAACTAGTCCCTGGGATCCTCTTAACTGTTTGCCCCGCCACACCATAAAATCAGGTTAGGTGAACATGGGGAAGGAGGACAGACAGACAGGGGCAGGGAACAGAGGATTCACAAGAAGAGGACGAAGGGGCAGGGTTTGGGGATGTTGTTGTTCCTGACCCTCAATCCTCAGCAAAAGAAAGGGGAGCTACAGTAGATGTAGAGGAGACCTCCGGAGAATCTAAATCGAAGTCTAAGGGGGGAAAACAAAAGAAAAAGGGGAAAAACGTAACGACTTATCCTCTTCGGGTGGTACCCATAGGGGACAAAGAGATTGGGTTTGTAAGTGCCCCCCTCAACAGTGGGGAGGTCAGAACATTTAAAAAGGAAATGAAGGTCCTGGTTGAGGATCCGGTGGGGTTGTCTGAACAAATTGATCAATTTTTGGGGACCAGTCTGTATACCTGGGCTGAATGAATGTCTATTTTGAATATACTATTTACTGGGGAGGAAAGGGGACTTATACGAGGAGCTGCCATTAACATATAGGACAGGGAACACCCGATTGGAGATGGGAATGCTGGACAGGGAGAGGTGAAGTTTCCCCTCAGAGACCCCCAGTGAACCAAAACCCGGAGCATAGAGAAGAAATGAGGGAATTGAAATACCTGATTCTAAAAGGAATAAGAGAGGCAGTTACGAAGTCACAGAATTTGATTAAAGCCTTTGAAATTAGACAGGAGAAAGATGAGACTCCCTCAGCTTTCTTGCAAAGATTAAGGGACTCAATGCGGAAATACTCTGGAATGAACCCTGAGGATCCAGTGGCACAGGGTCTTTTGAAAGTACATTTTGTGACAAGAGCGTGGCCAGACATACAGAGAAAGATACAGACGATAGAAGGCTGGAGCGAAAAACCATTAGATGAATTGATGAGAGAGGCACAGAAAGTATTTGTAAAGAGGGAGGAAGAGAGACAAAAACAGAAGGCGAAAATGATGGTAGCTACGGTGGATGAGGTAATTAAGAGGAGAATGGAACCGATAGTGAGCAACCGGAGCGGCGGGAGGTAGCATGTCGGACAGAGAGGAAGAGGAAGAGGGAGAGGACAAGGGGGAACATTTGATAGAAGGTTTGAGCGACAGGGGCAGAGATGGTAGTCTCTACAGGCAGGATGCTATTATTGTGGAAAGATAGGACATTTTAAGCGGGGGTGTCCTGATCTACACAGGGAAGAAAGGACAATTCCGCTTATGAATTATGATGAAGAAAAGGGGTGTCAGGGGTTCCTGCCCTCGGGGGCTCACCAGGAACCCTTGATAAACTAAAAGGTGGGACCCTGGAGGGAAGAGGTAGTCTTCCTAGTAGATACGGGGGCGGCACGGTCATCGCTAAATTTTAAACCAAAGAAAGCAGAAATGTTAACACGATCAATTACTGTTCGGGGGTGAAAGGGGAAGGATTTACTGTTCCAGTATTTGAACCTATGATGATAGAAGGTCCTAAGGGTAGGGTTACAGGGGAACTGCTGTATATCCCTGATATAGGAAGTAACTTACTGGGGAGAGACTTAATTATCCTTTTAGGACTGGAGATTGGAATTCAGGAAAAAAAATTAGTTGTACAACTGGCAATGTTGACAGAGGACGCAGAGAGAGAGAGATAGACCCTATAGTATGGGCTAGAGAAGGGAATCGTGGAAAACTACAAATCCCTCCCCTTATAATAAATTTAAAACGAAAAGGAGACGTTATCTGTGAACGACAATATCGTATTTCCATAGAAGGTAAACGAGGACTGCAGCCAGTAATTGAGGGATTGATTAGAGATGTACTATTGGAACTATGTATGTCTCCTTAAAATACCCCAATTCTACCAGTACGGAAATCTGATGGATCTTATCGATTGGTGCAGGATTTGAGAACATTAAATCGGATAGTACAGGTCAGGCACTCAGTGGTGCCAAACCCCTACACGT
>NW_025203040.1:0-882 GCF_004010195.1 Chiloscyllium plagiosum
CTTTAGCGAGCAGAATTAAGGAGAATCCCAAAGTCTTTTTGTTCTTATATAAGAAACAAGCAAGTAACTAGAGAAAAGATTGTTCCACTAAAGGATAATGAAGGAAGGCTGTGTGTCGAACTGAGAGAATGGGTGAGATTCTGAATGATTACTTGGCATCAATGTTCACTAAGGAGAGAGACATGATGAATGTTGAGATTAGAGATAGAATTGTGATTAGTCTGGATCACATTGACATAAGTATGGGAGATGGCTTGGGTAAACTAGAGGTTATTAGGATGGACAAATCTCCAGGACCAGATAGAATCTATCCCAGGTTGCTGAGGGAGGTGAGAGTAGAAATAGCTGGGGCCATGACAGGTGTCTTTGTGGCATCCTTAAACACAGGTGAGGTTCCAGAGGACTGGAGGGTTGCTCATGTTGTGCCTCTGTACAAGAAAGGTAGTAGGGATATCCTGGGTAACTACAGACCAGTGAGCCTGACATCAGTGGTGAGAAAGTTGGAGAAGATACTGAGGGATAGGATCTATTTATATTGAGAAAAGAATGGGCTTATCAGTGACAGGCAACATGGTTTTGTGCAGGGGAGATTGTGCCTTACCAACTTAATAGAGTTCCTTGAGGAAGTGACCAAGGTGATAGATGAAGGAAGGGCTGTTGATGTCATATACATGGACTTTAGTAAGGCATTTGATAAGTTCCCCATGGTAGACTAATGGAGTAAGTGAAGTCACATGGTGTGTAGCATGTTCTAGCTAGTTGGATAAAGAACTGGTTGAGCAACAGGAGACAGAGAGTAGTAGTTGAAGGGAGTTTCTCGAAATGGAGAAAGGTGACCAGTGGTGATCCACAGGGATCAGTGCTGGGGCCACTGTTGTTTGT
>NW_025203040.1:6813-8154 GCF_004010195.1 Chiloscyllium plagiosum
GCAAATCTCCCCCCCGCCCCAGGATATTGGTAACCCTCTGGTTCAGATGAAGACCATCCTGCTTGTAGAGGTCCCACCTACTCCATGAAGAGCCCCAATTATCCAAGAATCCAAAACCCTCCCTCCTGCACCATCCCTGTAGCCACGTGTTCAACTCCTCTCCTTATTCTTTGCCTCACTAGCACATGACATAGGCAACAAGCCAGAGACAACAACTCTGTTCGTCCTAGCTCTAAGCAAAAGCTCATCTCCTTTAGCAAAATTGCAATTTTTTGATTTTTTTTGTCTGTTTTCATCCTACGTTGTGATGTTTCTAAATGCTGCCTAGACAACTCCCCTGTCTATTTAACTATTCCTGAAAATTTGACATGTAAGCCAAGTATGTGGTGTCTGAATTCTGACTCATCAATTTCTCCTGTCACTTCATGCCCAAAAACTAATTGAAATGAACTGAACTTGGCAAATTCATTTGGTGCATACCATTGACAAAAAGCACAAATGGAATTCTTTTATCCCAATCATCTGGATAGTCTTGACTATAAGCCCTTAAGATGGTCTTTAATGTCTGATGCCACTTTCTAACCCTCATTGCAATTCTGGATGGGATGCAGTGGATTTGAATTATTTTATTCCAAAGCTATCCATAACTTCCCTGAATACATCTGATGTAAAATTTGACCTTTGATCTGGTTGTGTCTCTGCAGCTGGTCCATATCTAGTGAAACGTTTGAGTAACTCTTCTGCAAATCCTTTTAGCTATGATATTGCGCAATGGAATGGCCTCTAGAAATCTCGTGGACACATCCATTATTGTTAACAAATACTGATTTCCTCTTTTCGTTTTAGGTAGGGGTCCTACATAATCAATTAAGACTCTTGTAAAAGGTTCCTCAAATGCAGGAATGGGTATTAAAGGTGCTGGTTTTATTACCACCTGAGGCTTTCCATTTACCTGACATGTATGACATGTCTAGAAAAAATTAAACAACATCCTTATGGATTCTAGACCAATAGAAATGGTACCTTAGCCTGAGTCTTCCTCACTCCTAGGTGACCTTCTACTGGTAGTTCATGTGCTACCCATAATACTCCCTGTCTGTCTGCTGCCAGCAACAGAATCTGGTGCACTTCCAAATTAGAGACTGACTAGCTCCCGTATCTCTCAATATTTTCACTTCTTTACCGACTTCTCCTGTTCTACCTGAGTAAATCTTATCCACAGAGGTGAAGTCTTTGAAAAGATCGGTGCTATTTTACAATTCAACCGCTGATGAAACTGTGCACGCTCCTTTAGCTCCTTGACTTCTTTTCGGATTCTTTCTCTACCTCAACTAATCCCGT
>NW_025203041.1:0-4998 GCF_004010195.1 Chiloscyllium plagiosum
TGTCATCTACCCGGCCAATCTTTGTATCAAATAAAAACTTACTTATGACACTCCCCACCCCTCGTCCATATTCACAGCTGCATCCTTTATGATAAGGATTAAAATCAGAAAATATCAGCTTAGAGTCCAACAGGTTTATTCGGAGGCACGAGCTTTCAAAACGCTGCTTCTTCACCAGGTGGTTGTGCACTTTGCTGAAGCACTTCGAATACACCTTTTGGACTATAATCTGGTGTTATGCAATTTTTAGCTTTGTCCACCCCAGTCCAACACCAACACCTCCGAATCACAAATATTTAGAGACACAGCACTGATCCCTATGGTACACCATTGGACGCTAGCCTCCAATCACACAAACAGCCTTCTACCACCACCCTCTGTGTCCTTCCACTAAAGTTGATTTGGTTGCAACTTGGCAAGTCACAAATGAGTCGTATCTGTTCCCTGGTTATTCTGTTCCGCTGGAGACACTTGTAGAATATCTGGAGATTCTCCCGAATCGTGCCTACCAGTATGTTTCCATGCCGATGTGTTAGTCAGTCCCCTCCAAGTGATGAATTTCCTCCTTATTGCAGTCTTAACTGACCTGTCCCAGATCCTGCCATTATTTGACTTGAATATGAAATAGACCGCGAGGGAAGCGTTCTGTTAATTTCCAACTTGTCAGATGTTTTGTGAATTATCTAAATTTCACTGTGACCCACCTCTCATTCTTTGAAACTCTAGAGAACACAGGCCGAGTTTCCTCATCAAGCAAACTCACCATCTGAGGGATTAATCTAGAGAATGTCCACTGCACTTCCTCTCAGGTCAGTATATTCTTTCTGAGAATCGGTCACCAAAACTGTACACAATACTCCAGCTACAGTCCCATCAACACGATGTGAAACTGGTTCAACATGTCTTTACATCAATGTTCTGACTCCCTTAAATGAAGGTGAACCAAACTTTAACTTTCCACTTATATATTCCTCCAAATACCCTTCACATTCATTGCATTTACGAGCTCACTGAGATCTAATAGAAACCCTTCCGAAAATCCAATATATGCCGCTTCTACTGGTTCCCCATTATCTATGCTGTAAGAAACAACATCAAAGAATTGCGAAGTTTATCAAGTATGATTTCTCTATCAGAAATGCATGCGGATTCTCTCCATTGTTGCTGTTAATTTCTAAATAGCAATAATGTCACCCTGTGTAATAGATTCCAACAGTTTCCCTAAAAATGTCAAGTTAACTGGTCTACAGTTCTCCACACTATGTCTTTTTCTCTTTGTAGCTGTTTGGATCCCTTCCATTCATCTATAGTTGATCCACAATAGTTTCCGGTCTCTGCAGAATGCACAGGAAAATAAAACACAGTCATCGACAGTACAATTAATACTACTATTGGTGATTTATTTCTGGCATTTTGATATGAAGTACATCTGTTTCGACAGACTTAGCAATACTTAATCCAGCTACATGTTCAAATACTACTTTGTTACTGATATGAATTGACGTTGTCTTTAGCTCCAGGCGTTCGATATGATCACTTGGTATTACTGGGTGATTTTCTGAATCTTCATCCATGAAGACAGATGCAAAGTAACTGGTTGTTTTCTTGGCCATTTCCCTGTTCTCCACAAGGACCTCTCCTCTCCCGAGTACAAATTTCCACATTTGACCTTGCTTTTATTTTGTTTCCTTTGAAATGTAGATCGCAGATTGACGCAGTGTTTGTGTTCCTGTTTGTTAGCAGGTATGTTCTCTTTTTGATTTCCTTTTCAGTTTCATGGCCTTCCTCTTTTAATTTCTGAGAATTCTCGGGTTTCCACAATAGTTGGAATTCTTCGGAAGTCACTTCCTGCGATTAACATATTTTCTAATTTGTTATGTAAACCATCAATGAGTCACTTTCTCACTCTTTGATGTTTGCACCTGAAATAAATACATGTGTGTTTCAGACTTTGCAGTATTTCTAAAAACTCCTGGTCCTGACCAGTCATATTCAGGAACACAGCAGGAGGATAGGAAGATAGAGAAAAAATGCGGGAGCATTGCTTGCCTCTTTTCTATCATCACTGGCCAAAGAGTGCCGTCCTGGACGACTGGAGTGTAGCGATTACTGAGCCCGTATTCAAGAAATGCTACAAAGATAAACCTGGGAACTAAAGACCAGTAATCCTAAAATCTAATGGGTAGGTTACTTTAGAAGATTTGGAGAGATTGTATATACATGCATTTGGAAAGACAGGGTATGGTTCGGAGTAAGATTAGAATGGTGCTGGAAAAGCAGAGCAGGTCAGGCAACATCCGAGGAGCAAAAAAATCGATGTTTCTGGCAAATGCTCTTCATCAAATTCAGCACGGGAGTTTGTGCAAGGGAGATCATGACTCACAATTTGTTGGAGTTATTTGATAAAGTGACCAGCAACGTTGAGGAGGTCCGGGTGGTATACGTCGTCTAGGTTGATTCCAGTAAGGCCTTCAGTAAGTTTCCACGTGATACGTTGCTCTGGAAGGTTAGATCGCATGGAATTGAGGGGGAGCTGGCAAATTAGGTACAAAATTGCCTTGATGGTAGGAAGGAGAGATTAATACTGGAAACATGCTGCTAAGACTGGAGCCCTGAGAATAGTGGAATGCCTCAGGGGTTGATGCTATTATCAATACATATTACAATATCTATGGTTTACATGAGAATGTACAGGCATGATTTGTAAGTTTGAAGACGGCAGTAAAGCAAGCGGCATCATGGAGAGTGAGGAAGGTTATCAGAAATTTCAGAAATTACAGCAGTACTTTGATCAGCTGGAGAAGTGGGCTGAGAAATGGCAAATGGATTTTAATATTGATCAGTGTAAGTTCTTGCATTTTAGAAAGTCAAATCAAGTTTGGAGTTTCGTGGTGAATGGTTGGGTCCTAAGGAGTGTAGTGGAACAGAGGGACATTGGAATTCAGGTGCATGGTTCTCTGAAAGTTGATTCAGAAGGCCATATTGGTAGCGTTATGTTCAGTTTTGTTCACTTTGCTATAGGAAGGATGTTATTAAACTGGAAAGAGTGCAGAAAACATTTACAAGGATATTGCCAAGGTCTCAATGGTCTGAGTTACAGAAAGGGGTTGGGCAAGCTAGGATTTTTTACTTTTGTGTGCATGAGGCTGACGGAGGATCATATTGAAGTTTATAAGATCACAACAAGCATGGATAGAGTGAATGCACCCAGTCTTTTTTTCCCAGGGTAGGGCAATCAGAGATTGGAGGGCATCAGTTTAAGGCCAGAGGGGACAAAATTAAAGGGAACTTGAGGAACAGCTTTTTAACACAAGGGCTGTTGCGCATATGGAATGAGAAGTGGTTGAGGCGGATACATTAACAATATTTAAAAGGCATTTGAACAATACATGGATAGTAAAGGATTAGAAGGAAACGGGACAATTGCAGGAAATGTGTTTAGCGTGGATGGGCAGCTTGGTTGCAATGGACCAGTTTGGGCTAAAGGGCCTGTCTCCGTGCTGTCTGCCGATATGACTCTAACAACCATTGCTTGTCTCACACTAAATGTTATATTGTACTTTCCCAATTTACTGAAGATATCTTGACACTCTAGCCTCCAGTCTTCCATGATGTTTGACTGGAATATTTAAGCATTCTAAATTGTATGCAGACACCTTGTAAACTGCACCTTATAACTGCCATTATTCCTTAAAACTGCTGCAGACCCAAGGTTAATAATTCGTCCTTCTGACCACACAACATCAAATCCGAAATAACCTGCTCTCTAGTTTCCTTCTCAACATACTCTTCAACCCACCTCATATACACTTACGGAACTTATTTTTCACAGCTTCGGCAGTCACTTAGTTAACGCTGTTAACCATTCAATAAGACTGCGGTATCCACAATACTTGCCTATCTAATTTCCAGAGCATATGATGCTCCGATTTTCTGCTACCGTTTTGGTGTCAATATATAAAACAACAATATTTGCTTCTCCTTAATATCTGTAAGCTCTACCTAAACTGATTCTGTGGAGGCTGAGGGACAGGTCTGTGTCGTTATTAGTGATAGACCTGGACAAGACATTCATGGAGGCTCACCTCGACGCTGAGATGATCTGATGACATGTCCCACAATACTGGACAAGCAACAATATCCTCTCGCTCTGTTAGGATAAGAGTTACCATATACTCTCTGCTCCCTCACACTCACTGTATATCTGTTATAGAACCTAACTCCGAACAAGGTTCACACTCTGTCTCCATTACGGTTCAGGCACTACCACTCTCACTATTAAATTCAGCAACTAATAATACTATATGGATTCAAAAGTGTCGACTGACTCATTCCAGACACCTCACAACTTTCCCCACCTACACCAGCACAAACAGCAGCGTCAACCATTCACACTCTCCCTCCATCCCTTTCTCTCATTCAAGGAGAAACTGCCTGGAATAGGATAGAAAGGGCCAATCCGGGTAGTGGAGTGCCCGATATCCGTTCCCTCACTCCCCTCACCCCGCCATGTGGGGAGGACTCTTAAAAAGCTGGAGAGGACAAGGACGCCTCGTGTGGAGAACCTGAAACATCCACGTCCTACTGACCAGTTAAGGAGCAATGTTCAGTGAAAGAAAATTCTCACTTTAAACCCACTGGAAGCTCGCACAACAGTCAACAGTCCTTTAACTTAAAAAAAACACAGATACCTCACTGCACAGTGAAAGACAATTCTCAGTTTAAACCCACTGGCAGTTCCCACAACAGTCAACAGTCCTTTAACTTAAAAACCCCCCACAGATTCCTCACTGCACAGAGACGCAGACACAGAAGTACACAGACGAACACACACAATACTTACAAGAAGATAGGCATAAACACACGTATAAACACACAGAGACATATGCAGTCACATACAAATAGACATAAATACAGACAGCAACACAGGCTGAAACACAGACAGACAGATGTAGACACGGAAACATCACAGATAACAAGCACACAGACACACACACA
>NW_025203041.1:5136-7008 GCF_004010195.1 Chiloscyllium plagiosum
AGGTGGTGATTTGATGTTCAGTTAACATAGCTTTAAATTAACAATTGTCCCACAATGAAATAAGGACATCCCTTTCACATTAGTCTTGTGCTACCTGTGGTGTCCTCATCCTCAGGGAGCAGTGAAGACTTGGTTATAGAAGATAGTCCAGTGTGAGATTTTTCCTGGACAGAAGGGTCAGTGTTTATTCGGAACAGAAAGGAAATGGATGGTCAGGCACACTCGGATCAGCCATGAGCATTCTGAATGGTGCAGCCGGATGGGCAACCTCTGCCCCTATCCCACGTGTTGTTCCCTCAATCCACCCCTCGATGCTGTTACAGAGTTGGGGACCACTCCATTAAGTCAGGCAGGATCGTTACAATGAGACAGGAGGAGACCATTCTGCCCCTCTAAGGAATTACACAGGAATATAGAATGAAGTAATTCAGCTCGTTCAGTACACTACGCAGTCTAGGAGGAGGCCTTTCAACCCACCTGAGCTGCTACACAGGAACAGGCAAGCTGTCGCCAACAGGGAATAGAGAATAGAGTCAAATGTTTATTTTCAGGCTGCAAAGCTGTAACTGATGGAGTGCCTAAGACATCACAGTGGGGTCATCAATGATCAATAATCTTTATCAAAAATCTGGAGGAAGGGGAGGGAATTGCTTGGAGCTCAATTAGCTCGTACACCAAGATGGCCATTCAATGTGTTGTCAAATGGAGGTAGTGAGTCTGCAACGTGATGCAGGCAGGGAAGGTTAGTGAGCAAACCTTCAGCAGAAATATCATAAGGTAAGTTATTTATTTTGGCATGAAAGATGAAACAATGGTAAACAATTACAATGGAGAGAGATTGTAGAACTCTGTGATACAGGAGGTTTCCATTTTCTTGCGACATGAATCATATGATGTCAGATGTAGCAATTGATTTGGAAGGTAAGTGGAATAATGCTGTTTTGGCAAAAAAAGAAGCATCAGGTTTAATTACAGGAATGTTTTACTGCATCTGTACAGGGCATTTCTGAGACCACACCTAATACACTGTATGCAGGTTTGATCCCCTAAACTAAAATAAAAAGATATAATTCTTCTCGAAGATTATCAAAGAGGTTTCCCTTTACTCATTCCTGGAATGCACGTCTTTTGTTGTGGGGGATTATCAGTTTTGATCTTAGCTGCGAAATAGTATTGAACCATCCATGACTTTCTGAAAAGTGTATCAGCTGGATGCATATTATCTCCTGTCAGGGAGACTATAGCTAGACAATAAAATTTAAGGAAAAGATACATTGATATTATCACACATACTTTGAAGACACCTACCAATATTTACAAATTACACAGACACATATAAGCATGTCATCAAATTATAAAGACGGGACATTTTTGGGATTGGAAGGAATTGTGTACAACAAGAGCAATAACGCACCTGCATATAATCCATAATCAGGGTTTCCAGAGAATGTTCCAGGAGATCGCACATGGTCCAGTTTGGTGTTCAGTTGACATAATTGTTTGTTCCAACACAGAAAGGGAGAAAAATGTTCCCTGCCTGAGAAGCAGCAGCCGATTGATCTCTCTCTCTTACTTTGTTCCGCCCGATAGCAAAGTGTGAGACCAGAAAATCCCTGAGTTATCTTTACCACTTGTGAAGGATTCCTGGTGAGGATCATTGGAATCTCTCCACTGCCTGAAACGAAGGGAAATGAGCCAAATCCAACTGTTCCAGAAAGAAATCCCACTAGCAGTAGCTTGTGTGAGCAGAGTAACTTCAAAGGCAGAATAACATTTGGGGCACTCTGTCATTTTACCATTTGTTATGAGTTCAACTTTCTGTGTCTCACATTTTTCTCGAAAATGACCTACTCTGAGATCTATATCATTGGC
>NW_025203041.1:7113-8154 GCF_004010195.1 Chiloscyllium plagiosum
TGTTTGCATTTATTCAAAGTTGTTTTTGGTATGTAGTAAAATGGCATACAGACAGAAACGTGCTGCTGAGACCAAAAGCACATGGAGCGGTGATAAAGTATCTAATGGTCCACTCCTGCTGCTCAGCCCTATGTTGCTATGTTCTATTCAATCCCTCACAGCTCCTTCTAGGAGCAGATGGAGGCCACTTGTCCCAGATACCTGGTCAACAGTAACATAGGATCTCATTCAGTCCCTCAAGACTGTCACACATGGTTTGGTGTAGGTTGGAAAATGTTATTTGGTTCAAAAGACGCCTCTGGTCTCTTTACAGAGTGTTTCCTCTCTGCAACTTGTGATTCATTTGTTGGTCAAATTATAGACCCAGATTCACTGTGAATACCGTCCCCGTACCTCAACCAGAGATGACTCACAAAATACTTTAATCTATCTGATTGCAAAGTTCAATAAAAGAACGTTCAGGAAAATTACAGACATTAACTTTGCAATTACTGAATATGAGGAAAAAAGGAACAGGATCAGGTAATTCGGATGATCAAGCCATTGTATACCATTATGGCTGATCTACTGTTGACATTAACTCCTCTTTAATGCCCAATTCCTCACCCCTTAGCTCTCTGACTGGTCAAAAATCCATCTATCTCCTCCATGGTGGGCGGCACGGTGGCACAGTGGTTAGCACTGCTGCCTCGCAGCGCCAGAGACCCGGGTTCAATTCCCGACTCAGGCGACTGACTGTGTGGAGTTTGCACGTTCTCCCCGTGTCTGCGTGGGTTTCCTCCGGGTGCTCCGGTTTCCTCCCACAGTCCAAAGATGTGCAGGTTAGGTGAAATGGCCATACTAAATTGCCCGTAGTGTTAGGTAAGGGGTAAATGTAGGGGTATGGGTGGGTTTCGCTTCGGCGGGTCGGTGTGGACTTGTTGGGCCGAAGGGCCTGTTTCCACACTGTAATCTAATCTAATCTAATAACTGCTTTCAGTAATTTAGCTCCCCTCGCTCTCTTGCAGTTTCTAACAGTGATTACCTTCTGTGAGAGGAAAA
>NW_025203042.1:0-3041 GCF_004010195.1 Chiloscyllium plagiosum
GGTGAATATGTAAGTCATATAATGTACACTCACTGCTTTCTTAATCCTTTGAATTCCTGTGTACAATTAAAAAGAACACAACGGTTAATAACGAGTAAAGCATTCTCACTGTTGATAACCTGCATTGATCTTTGCAGTCAGACAAATCTTAGGGAGACAATGGTCAATTGTTCCAGGCATTGCCTGGCATTGTATACAGACCAGAATAATTATTTGGGACCCCTCAGAAGGTCGAGACATTTTACAGTCAAACATGTGCATAGTTTGGAACCAAATTCACCGTTGTAATATGCGAAATGTGGCACTGAATCTGTGCACTGTTATATCCCACAATTAACAGCATGGTAACTATTAAATGACCTGACTTTTTTTAGATGCTGATGGAGGGATAGATATTAGCCAGGAAACCAGCAGAGCTGGTGAAGAGGCAGCTAGACTCAAAATGTTAGCTTGGATTCTGGGTAATCCAAGATGGTGGACAGGAAAAATTTCTAGCTGTAGGAGCTGCTCCTTTTTTTTTTGAGGTATTTTAGGTGCTGGAAGTGATTTCCTCGAATTCCAGGAGCAGCAATTACAGTTTTATATGCTGTTGTATTGTTTTGGAACTTTGGGAAAAAAAGTCAGTTTTAAAAGGGAGAAGAACAGACAAAGGAAGCACATGGTGAGCACATGGTGTGAGAGAGAGAGAGAGAGAGAACCTGCACAGTTACTGCCTTTGCTGTTTTTGAATTCATGTGTTGCTGGACATCGGAATGTGTCTGGGAAAATTAACAAACAGTGAATTTCACAACTAATCTTGGAGGAACCGGTTTGGGCGAAGTTCACAACACAGAATCAGATAAGTTAATTGTTGTTTTAAGTCTGTCCAAGAGAAAGGCTGCATTAGTGAGTACAATGGGTTCTTTCTTGATTATATGTTTTTGGAGATAGGTCTCTTGACTAATCTTAAAATATAAGCCATAGCAGTGTTTTGTAGAGGAATAAGATGGTGTTATTTTCTGGGTCTGTAGATTGTGAAGGAGCAAAAATGGCCTTTGCGGTGAGATGTGCTTCTTGTCAGATGTGGGAGTTTAAAGAAAGTTTAAGGGTTACTGTGGATTATATCTGCCATAAATGCTGTTGGATGCGAATCTTATCAGATTGAGTGGATCGGTTGGAGAGACAGATAGAAGCGATGAGGAATTTGCAATAGTATGTGATGGATGGCAGTTATAGGAAGTGGGAGGGGGTGGTGGGGGGGTGGAGTCTCAGACACAATGACATAGATGGGTTAACTCCAGGAAGGGTAAGAGAGGTAGGCACCTAGGGCAGGAGTCTTTTGTGGATATACCCATTTCAAACAGGTATGCTGTTTTGGAAAGTGTAGGGGGTGATAGATTCTCAGGGAAACGTAGCATGAACAGCCAAGTTTCTGGTGTAGAGACCGGCTCGAATGCAACGAGGGGTACGTCGGCTTCCAAGAGATCAATTGTGTTCGGGGACTGTCTAGTTCGAGGTACAGACGGACGTTTCTGTGGCCAGCAGAAAAAAATGGTGTGTTGTTTCCCTGGTGCCAGGATCAAGGATGTCTCAGAGAGGGTGCAGAATGTTCTCACGGGGGAGAGGGGCCAGCAGGAGGTCATTGTCCACATTGGAACCAACGATATAGGAAGGGAAAAGGTTGAGATTCTGAAGGGAGATTACAGAGAGTTAGGCAGAAATTTAAAAAGGAGGTCCTCAAGGGTAGTAATATCTGGATTACTCCCAGTGCTACGAGCTAGTGAGGGCAGGAATAGGAGGACAGAGCAGATGAATGCATGGCTGAGGAGCTGGTGTATGGGAGAAGGATTCACATTTTTGGATCATTGGAATCACTTTTGGGGGAGAAGTGACCTGTACAAGAAGGACGGATTGCACCGAAATTGGATGGGGACTAATATACTGGCAGGGAAATTTGTTAGAGCTGCTCAGGAAGATTTAAACGAGTACGATTGGGGGAGGTGGGTGGTGGGACCCAGAGAGATAGTGAGGAAAGAGATCAATCTGAGACTGGCACAGTAGAGAACAGAAGTGAGTCAAACGGTCAGGGCAGGCAGGGACAAGGTAAGACTAATAACTTAAACTGCATTTATTTCAATGCAAGGGACCTAACAGGGAAGGCTGATGAACTCAGGGCATGGTTAGGAACATGGGACTGGGATATCAGAGCAATTACAGAAACATGGCTCAGGGATGGGCAGGACTGGCAGCTTAATATTCCAGGACATAAATGCTACAGGAAGGATAGGAAGGGAGGCAAGGGAGGAGATGGAGTGGCATTTTTGATAAGGGATAGCATTACAGCTGTGCTGAGGGAGGATATTCCCAGAAATACATCCAGGGAAGTTATTTGGGTGGAACTGAGAAATAAGAAAGGGATGATCACCTTATTGGGATTGTTTTATAGATCCCCCCAATTGTCAGAGGTGAAATTGAGAAACCAACTTGTAAGGCGATCTCTGCTATCTGTAAGAATAATAGGTTAGTTATGGTAGGGGATTTCAACTTTCCAAACATTGACTGGGACTGCCATAGTGTTAAAGGTTCAGATGGAGAGGAATTTCTTAAGTGCGTACAAGACAATTTTCTGATTCAGAATGTGGATGTACCTACTCGAGAATGTGCAAAACTTGACCTACTCTTGGGAAATAAGGCAGGGCAGGTGACTGAGGTGTCAGTGGGGGAGCACTTTAAAATAGTGATGGAAAAGAAGAGACCAGATCTAAAAGTTGAAGTTCTAAACTGGAGAGAGGCCAATTTTGACGGTATTAGGCAAGAACTTTCGAAAGCTGATTGGAGGCAGATGTTCGCAGGTAAAGGGACGGCTGGAGAATGGGAAGCCTTCAGAAATGAGATAACAAGAATCCAGAGAAAGTATATTCCTGTTAGGATGAAAGGAAAGGCTGGTAGATATAGGGAATGCTGGATGACTAAATAAATTGAGGATTTGGTTAAGAAAAAGAAGGATGCATATTTCAGGTATAGTCAGGATAGATCGAGTGAATCCTTAGAAGAGTATAAAG
>NW_025203042.1:4825-8155 GCF_004010195.1 Chiloscyllium plagiosum
TTGTGAAACTTGAAAGGGTTCAGAAAAGATTTACAAGGATGTTGCCAGGGTTGGAGGATTTGAGCTATAGGGAGAGGCTGAACAGGCTATTTTCCCTGGAGCGTCGAAGGTTGAGGGGTGACCTTATAGGGGTTTACAAAATTATGAGGGGCATGGATAGGATAAATAGACAAAGTATTTTCCTTGGGGTCGGGGAGTCCAGAACTAGAGGGCATAGGTGAGGGTGAGAGGGGAAAAATATAAAAGAGACCTAAGGGGCAACTTTTTCACGCAGAGGGTGGTACGTGTATGGAATGGGCTGCCAGAGGAAGTGGTGGAGGCTGGTACAATTGCAACATTTAAAAGGCATTTGGACGGGTATATGATTAGGAAGGGTTTGGAGGGATATGGGCTGGGTGCTGGCAGGTTGGACTGGATTGAGTTGGGGTATCTGGTTGGCATGAACAGGTTGGACCGAAGGGTCTGTTTCCATACTGCACATCTCTATGACTCTATCACATACATCAGCTTCCAGGGGAAAGCACGTTTCAAGTTTGATATCACTGTGGGAGAGTTCTGAAGGAGAGTCATGTTGGACTTCAAATTAACATTTGAAGCAACAGATGCTTAAAGACCCATTGAATATCTCCAACATGTTCTGGTTTTTGCAGTATCTGCAGTGACTCACTTTTATTCCGGTACAGGTCTCCCCCCGCTATCTGAAAGTGGAGCATTCCTGTGAAATCTTTCAGAAGCCGAAATGGCGTAAAGCGAAGAAGCGTTAATTTATATGGGAAAAATTTCACCTTTCTTCGTAAAAGCGAAATCCCTCCAGATTTCTTTCGGTTAGCAAAAACAGGGGCTAATGTTGAAGCAAACGTGCATAAAGCAAACTTTCAAAAAACGGGGAATGCCTGTATTTGCTGTCCTTAATCAGAATAATACTGCTTGACACCCATTCATTCAATTTGTCATTTGTCAAACATCAGTCACATCCCGAACTACATCTCTACTTGCTAAAACAAAGCTAAAATATCCAGAAAAGTTGTTTGTGTCAGGAATGCGACACAATGCAGGTACAGGACACTTGTAAAAGGTGGCTCCAGATCATCAACAACAGAGTGTTATTTAAACGGAGAAGGGCTGCAGAGTGCTGCAACACGAAGGGGCTTGTGCAGGAAACACAAAATGTGAGGACACGGGTACAGCAGGTAATCAGGAATGTTGTGGAAGGTTGGCCCTTATTTGAAGGGGTTGGAGGATAACAGTAGGAAAGTCCTAATGCAACTGTGCAAGGTGCCAATGAGACCACATGTAGAATACTGTGGACAGTTTTGGTCCACCTATTTAAGGACCTATTCATGGGTCCAGTTCAGACAAGGTTCACCAGGATGATCCCTGGTATGGAGGGACTGTCTTATGAGGAAAGGCTCAACAGGTTGGGACTCTACTCGCTGGAGTTTAGGAGAATGGGAGGTGATCTCATTGAAACAGATAGGATTCTTAAGGGGCTTGGCAGGGTAAAGGATGTTTCCTCTCATGAGGCAGTCTCGAACCAGAGAGCATAGTCTCAGAATGAAGGAGTGCCAATTTAAGACTGAGAAGAGGTGGGATTTCTTGTCTCAGTGGGTTGAGAGTCTTTAAACACCTTGTCACAGAAAGCTGTGGGAGCAAGATCCTTGTGTATATTTAAGGCGGAGATAGATAGATTCTTGATCAGTAAGCAAATCAAGAGTTAGAAGGAAAGATGTACAGAATGTCGGATCAGCCACAATCCTATTAATGGAGAACCAGGCTCGAGCAGCTGAATGATCAACTCCGATTTCATAGGATCTTGTGGCCCTAACAATTATTTATATACACACAGAACACCTTCCAGGGAATGAAACATCCCAATGTTCAATTTGGCATCACAAAACACAGTGTGACACTGAGCCACACAGGAGATATTAGGTCACAAGAGCAAAAGCTTAGTCAACAGATATGTTTTAATATCTTAGGGCAGAAGGAAGAGAGTGAAGGAATGACACAGAGGGGTTTAGGAAGGAAACTTGAGAGTTTGAGGCCGAGGCGACTGGAAATTTTGTTAAAAGGATAGTTTGGCAAGGTTGGGACTGTTCTCCTTGGAGAGAAGCAGGCTAAGTGGAGAAGACTTTGAAGACATGAGGGGCAACTCTTTTAAACAGCGACTGTTTCATGTGTGGAATGAACTCCAACAGAAAGTGGTGGATGTGGGTACAGTTACAACGTTTAAAAGAGATTTGGATAAGTACACGAATAGGAAAGGTTTGGAGGGCTACGGGCCAAGCGCAGGCAGGTGGGACTAGTTTGGTTTGAGATGATGGTAGGCATGGGCCAGTTGGACCGAAGGGTCAGTTTCCATGCTCTATGACTCTCCGTAAGTATTCAAAGTCATGAGAGGTATGGACAGAGGGAGAAATTGTTCCCAATTCAGAAAAGGATTAAAACAAGAGGACAGAGATTTCAAGTGATTTGCAAAATACAGAGAAAAAACAGAGTGGTACATGTCTATAATGCATTGCATTGGTGGAGATTGGTTCACAAGGACATTTGATGATTAGTTTGAAACAATGAGCAATGGTAGTAAGTGAGTTGTCATTTGAACAAGAAACTGGCAGTAAGTGAGTTGTCATTTGGAGGGCCAGTACAGACTCGAGAGGCCAAATGGCCTCCACCTGTGTGGTAACACTTCAGTGATTCTGCAAACTGATGGCACCATCTCCAGTGCTGGAGCTGGAGAATCAGAGCTCAAGAGGCCAGAATTAGAAGAGTACGGATCCCTCAGAGTTGAGAGGTCGGGGTAGATTGCAGAGTTAGGGAAGGGGCAAGGATAAGGATTTTCCATCACAACCAGTGAGAAATGGAGCAAACTGCTCAAAACCGGTTCCAATTCTCCAGAATTTCCATCCATCTCCCCACCTGACGGACAGAATAAATATCACTCATGGTTGGACTCAGTGGTTAACACTGCTGCTTCACAGCGCCAGGGACCCGGGTTCGATTCCAGCCTCAGGCGACTGTCTGTGTGGAGTTTGCACTTTCTCCCTGTGTCTGTGTGAATTTCCTCCCACCATCCAAAGATGTGCAGGTTAGGTGAATTGGCCATGCTAGATTGCCCATAGTGTTCAGGGATGTGTAGGTTAGGGGCATCAGTTAGGGGTAAATGTAGATTAATAGGGTAGGGGAGTGGGTCTGGGTGGGTTACTCTTCAGAGGGTCAGTGAGGACTTGTTGGGCCAAATGGCCTACAGGTTTTTACACTGTAGGGTTTCTATGGTTGATAATGGTGGACCAGACATGGGGCGAAATGGGAAAGAAAGGGAGTAATGCC
>NW_025203043.1:0-1098 GCF_004010195.1 Chiloscyllium plagiosum
GGCTATCCACTCTATCTATGCCTCTCATCATCTTGTATACTGCTGTCAAGTCACGTTCCATTCTTCTTCGTTAAAATGAGGAAAACACCCTAGCTCCCTCAAATATTCTTTGCAAGGCATGTCCTCCGGTCCAGGCAGCATTTTGATAAATTTCCGCAGCATTCTCATCAAAGCTTCCACATCTTTTCTATAATGAGGCAACCAGAACTGATCACAATATTCTAAGTGTGGTCTCACCAGAGATCCATGTAGTTGGAGCATAAACTTCCAGCTCTTAAACTCAATCCCTCGGCTAATGAACACATCAAACACCTTCTTAACAACCTTAAAACCTGGGTAGAAGCTTTGTGGGAGCTGTGCTATGGCCCATATGATCCTCCATTCCTCCACAATGTAAGAATCCTGCCTCTAACCCTGTATTCTGCATTCAACTTCGACATTCCAAAATGAATCGTATCCCACTTTCCATATTGAACACCATCTGCACTTAGCAGCTGGGTCCTGCATCCTGTCAATGTCCTGTTGCAAACTACAACAGCCCTCCACACTATCCACAATTCCACCAATCGGTGTTGCAACATCAGACTTACTAGCCTATCCTTCCACTTCGTCATCCAAGTCATTTATCAAAATCACAAACAGCAGAGGTCCCAGAACTGATCCTTACGGAACACCACTGGTCACCTAATACCACACTGAATACTTCCCATTTACCACCACCCTCTGTCTACTATGTGCTAGCCAATTCTGTATCTTGACAGATAGATCTCCCTGTATGCCATGCCTCCTTACTTTCTGAATGAAACTACCACGGGGAAGCTTATCAAACACCTTGTTAAAATCCATGCACTCCGCATTCACTGCTCTACCTTCTTCAGTGCGTTTAATCCCATCCTCAAAGAATCCAATAAGAGTTGTGAGGTATGACCTGCCTCTCACAAAGCCATATTTCTAATCAAACTATGATTTTTCAGAATCCTCTCCAATACTTTGGCCAATACTGATGCAAGACTGACTGGTCTGTCATTCTCAGGACAATCCCTGTTCCCTTGTCTGAAAAAGGGAGTAACATTTGCCACCCTCCAATCAACCGACGCT
>NW_025203043.1:1144-8155 GCF_004010195.1 Chiloscyllium plagiosum
TCTCCATTACTGAGGGCTGTCCCCTCTGCACACTGAGCAGGCAATTAATCAGCAGAAACCCGTTGTATTTAGAGCTGACTGTTCAGTTCTGGAAAGCTGCATTTGACGAACACTTTTACTAAAAACGAAATTACAATTCAACAAATGTTCATTCAGTCCCAGAGCTACAGTTTTAGTTCATGAATTGGACAGCTTGATAACGAGCAATGAATGACTGAAGAACTCCGAGGTGCAGAGTATTCCAGGTGAAATATTCCATGTTGGATGTGCATTACCTTAATGCTGCTAATGTTATCAGACAGACAAATATGACAAGGAAACGAGGTGACATGTGGAAATGTGACATTTTTGCTATTACAGAGATGTGCTTGAGGGAGGTCATGGCTAACAACTCAATATTCTGTGGTACCAGAACTTTTGTCAGGACAAGAGAGAGGGTAAAAGAGGAGGTAGTGGTGCCTTATTAATTATGGAGTCTGTTACTGGCATAAGAAGGGACGATATCTTGAAAAGATCTTCTAATGAGGCTTGGTGGTTAGAGCTCAGTCTCAAAATCATGACGGAGACACTGCTTGGGCTATATTATAGACCCCAGATAAAGGAAAGTACGGAAGCAGGTATATAACCAAGTTATTGAGGTGTGTAAAAACAGTAATAGGATCATTATATTCAGGCATTTCAATTCCAGACATTCATTACGGCAGTGATAACTTCTTAAGCGGGGGCAGGGGCTTTGAAATTTATTCCAAAGAGCTTCTTATATCAACATAGAGCAGATACAACAATGGGCAGTGCAGTGCTGGGCCTCACTGTGGGAAACGAAGCCAGTCAATTGTTCCAGGCAGAAGTGGGAGAGCATTATAGGACCAGTGACTGTGATATCACGCATTTTGATTTTGCTGAGGAAAAGACCCCAAAACTGTTTGAAACATAAAAGATTTTTGGATTGGGTAGACACATTTTATGAAAAAAAAATGACAGGATCTGGGCAAAGTGCAGTTGCGTCTGGGTGAAACTGTATGAGAACAAGGTGGGGCGGGGGTTGGGGGATCATTTGATTAAAATGGAATTGATAACAGAGTCGGCCCAGCATGTTACACCGAAGATAAAATTTAGGAAAACAAGCCCAGAGAACCTCAGACGTCGGCACAAATTCCAAACAGGATGAAAAAGGAAAGAGAAGCTAAAAGCAGTTACAAAGTTAGCAGGTCAATGAAAGTCCTAAAAGAATATAGAAAGTGGAGGACTAAACGTAAAAAAGCCAGTGGAAGAGCAGAAGGAGGGTTGATAAAACTTTAGCAGGTAAGATTAGCAAGAATCGAAAGTCTTTTTTTTGGTTTATTAAGGGGAAGACGATAACGTGGGAAAGAATGAGAGTGTTAGGGTCTAAGGGGACAGCCTGTTCACAGAGCCAGAGAATATGTTAAATACATTCTACGAATCGGTCTTCAGTTTTGAAAAGCAGATTCTGGATTCAGGGAGAGTGACCGTTTGACTATTGAGCAAATTGACATAGGAGCTGAGAAAGAATTGGAAGTTTATGCAAGATAGAGTGGGCAAATCACCAGATTAAAGACCACCAAGCCTCACATCAGTGAGATGGAAACAATTGGAGAAACTTCGGAAGGCTGTTGAGGCTGGATCACTAAATATCTTCAAGACTGAGACAGACAGATTTCTATACAAGTGTTACGGGGAAATCGCAGGAAAGTGGAATAGGGGATTAACAAAATAAATACAACCTAATCGAAGGAAAAGCAGACTCAGTGAGCGGATAGACATATTGTTGCCTCTGTGTCTAATGGTGTTCTTTTCCAATAGCCCTGTATTCACAAGAACATCAACCTCTCTCACTATGGAGAGAGACACAGCGTTGAATGCAATCGAGGGATTCAAGGAATTCATAAACGCGATACTAATCGACAGAAAGTACGAGAGACTGCGACAGCACGGATTGCCTGTCGGGGTGAGTATTTGCATTGGCACAGCCACCACCACCAGAAGGAAGAACTCAGCAAGTCACCCTCCAAGGTCAAGCAGAGACCCGCACTGGGACCTGGTAGTCAGTGGACATGTGTCAAGGAGTGCTGAAGGCCTAAAGACTACATCACTGTCGTCTCTCCTTCCTTCCCTGACCAAAATTAAATGTGGAGGGGTAGAGAGACATGCCGTTGTAGCAAAGTTAGCAGTAAGGCTTTGACACGAGAGGCTTCGGACAGCTCCAGCTCAGAAAAATGTACAGGGAAACTGAAATAAAGTCCTTTTAACTTTATTGCTACAGCAGTCGAGAGGGCAGTAAGGGCAGTCGCACGTTCCTCGTGTGGGATGTGGGAGCTCATGGAGATTTCCACCGTCCCTGATGGCTACACTTGTGGACTGTGCACCAAATTCAGCTCCTGGGAGACCGTGTTAGGGAGCTGGAGCTGGGTGGCACGGTGGCTTAGTGGTTAGCACTGCTGCCTCACAGCACTAGGGGCCAGGGTTCAAATCCTGGCTCGGGCAGACTGTCTGCGTGGAGTTTGCACATTCTGCCCGTGTCTGCATGTGTTTCCTCTGGGTGGTGCGGTTTCCTCCCACAGTCACAAAGATGTGCAGGTTAGGTGAATTAGTCATGCTAAATTGCCCGTAGTGTTAGGTGTAGGGGAGTGGGTCTGGGTGGGCTGCTCTTCGGTGGGTCGGTGTGCATTTGTTAGGCCGAAGGGCCTGTTTACACAGTGTAGGTAATCTAACTTAGGATGCACCCAGAGTCATATGAGATACTGAGAACTTCATAGATAAATGCTTTAGTATGGTGGCTACACCCAAGACACGCCCCTAGTTATGTTCCTTTAATTACTGTAATATTCCGGTCCAATGTTCATCGTCCTCAGTTCATTAGCTTTACCTGTCAGTCCTGTTGTATTTAAATAAACACACTTTAATCCAACAGGCGTTCCTTGCTTCCTGTCATGTTCCACGTAGAGAGTAGCTGTGCGACCACCAGGAATGGCAAAGGGAGTAGGCAGAGAGTACAGAAATCCCCTGTGGCCATTCCTCTCGATAACAAGTAGACAATTTTGGATTGTTGGGAACGATGCTCGTTCAGGGGAAAGCAGCAGTAGTAGCACAAATGATACCCGTAGCAACAGGGACGAGTTCCTGCAGCGTGATTTCAGAGCGCTAGGAGAAACATTTTAAAAACACTTTGACTGTGGTAATGTCATGAGAGGGACATTACCGTCAGAGACTTGCACTGGAGGGGGCAGCAATATCTTGGGGGCCAGTTTTGATAGTGTTACAAGGGTGGGTTTAAACTAGATTGGCAGGGGGTGGTATCCTCAAGAGCAGGGAGGCAAGTGCGAGGCTGGAAGGAGATACAGTAATCAGAAATAGTAAGATTAGGCTGGAAAACGACAGAGAAATGCCTTTTGGATTAAATTGCATCTATTCCAATGCAAGAAGGCCAACAGGTAAGGCCGATGAACTCAGGGCGTGGATAGGTAGGTGGGACTGGGATAATATAACCATTACAGAAATATGGCTAAGTTATGGAAAGGACTGACAGCTTAATGTGCCAGGGTACAGGTGCTTTAGGTGAGACAGAGATGGTGGAAGGAGGGGAGGGGAGTTGCATTTCTGATTAAGGGGAGTACCACATCAGTCATCAGAGATAAAATAACTGATGGATCACCTAGTGAGGCTTTGTGGGTGGAGTTAAGAAATAGGAAGGGCTTGGTGAGGTGATTGGGGGTGTAATATAGGCCTCCAATTAGTCAACAGGAATGAGTAACAAATATGCAGGAAGAGAGAGGAGACCTGCAGGAGCAATAGGTTTATCATAATAGGGGATTTTAATTTTTAAATACAGACTGGAATGGACAGAGCAAAGGGATTTGATGAGACAGATTCTGATAAAAGCATCAGGAAAGTTTCCTCAAGCAGTATACAGAGTGTCCTACTCGGGAAGGGGCAAAACTCGAAATTTTCTTAGGAAATAGGTCCAGGCAGGTGACTGAGTTAACAGTGGTGGAGCACTTTGGGACCAGTAACCATAGTTCTATTAATTTTCAAATAGTTATGGAGAGGGTTCAAAACTGGTCCACAGGTTCATGATCGAATTTGGGGCGTGGCTCAGGTCCAGGGAGCTGGGATCAAGGGAATCTCTGGAGGTATATAAGAGATACAGGAGTTTACTGAAGAAAGAAATCAGTAGGGTGAAAAGGGGGCAAGAAAGAGCGTTGGCTGAGAAGATTAGGATGAATCCAAAAAGATGCTTTAAATATATTAAAAGAAAAAGCAATAACTGGAGAGAAGATAGGACCCCTCGTAGACCAATGTGGACAAGTATGTGTGGAACTATAAGAGATGGGTGAAGTCCTCAATGAATATTTCTGCTCTATGTTTACCGTGGAGAAAGACATGTTCACTTGAGAACTTGAGGAAGTTAGTGGTGATATCTTAGGGACAATCCATATCATAGTAGAGGAGATTTTGGACGTACTAGAATGTTTGACAGTGGATAAATCTCACAGTCCTTACCCGATATATCCAAGAATACCTCAAGGGGCTCCAGAAGAACTTTCGGGGACCCTGGCCTATAATGTGGATCATCATTGACCACAGTGACGTCCCGGAAGACTGGAGGATAGCAAATGTTGTGCCCTTATTCAAGAAGAACTGAACACAAAAAGTCTTGGAACTAAACACCAGTAATTTTCTGAGGGAAAAGATTTACTTGCATTTAGAAAGACAGGCTTTGATTAGGAATAGTAAGTGTGGCTTTGTGCGAGGAAGTTTGCACCTGACAATTCTCTTAAAGTAATTGGATGATGTGACTAGGAAAATTGACTTCGGTGGGGCAGTAGACTTCAAAACATGTGGTGTTGGAAAAGCACAGCAGGTCAGGCAGTATTCATCAGGAACGGCCAAAACATCGATTCTCCTGTTCCTCTGATGCTGCCTGAACTGCCATGTTTTTCCAGTGCCACACTTTTCGACAATGATCTCCAGCAACTGCCGTGCTCACTTTCTCCACGGGCGGTAGATTTAGTCGTTATGGATTTCAATTACACCAGAACAGAATGATGCTTTTAAGCTCCTGGAGCCTGATATATAGAATTACGGGAGGAGGCCAATAAGCCCCTAAGGCCTATAAAACTGTAACCAGATCATGCAGCACCAGTATCCAGTTGCACAGCAACAGGATCAATCTATTCAGTTACTTTAGGTCAGTAACACAGGAAACGGAAGAGGCCACAAAGTGACTGGACTATTGGGTATATTGGAAGAAAGCTGAAAATGTGTTGCTGGAAAAGCGCAGCAGGTCAGGCAGCATCCAGGGAACAGGAGAACCGACGTTTCGGGCATAAGCCCTTCTTCAGGAATAAAACTGGAATAAAACCAGGCTAGCCCCTCAGACCTGCCCATCCGTTCAGTAAGCCAGGGCTGATTTGCACTCGGCCGCAATTTCTCTTTAATGCCCAGTTCTTTGTAGCCCTCCACTCTCTGACGGGTCAAAACCCATTGAAACTCACTCGCACTCCCCAAACATTTCAGTGATGTAGCCTCCCCTAACTGTCTGGTCCCAACCATCACTGCGCCCTGAGAGAAGGAAACACTCCCCACACATATACCTTGGCCTATTGACATGAATAGAAGATATGAACACAGCGTAAAGTGACTGGCCCTGATATCACGGCAGTATTTGAGCAAGATGTCAAGAAGACTGAACAAAATTGAACTTGATGGGAATCAGTTGTAAACTCCCCACTGATTGGATCATTCAGAGCACAATGGGGCTGGTGGACATAAATACTCTCAGTCCCTGGATATCTCTGTGGGCAATCCTCAGGGGAGCTTCTTTGGCACAAACATCTTCAGCTGCTTCATCAATGTCTTTCCCTCTGTCATACGATCAGGGGTGGGGATGTTCTTTGAAGATTATGCAACGTTCAGAACAATGTGTCGCCTCCTAAGGTACTAAAGTATCAAATCTGGACAAAATCCAAGCTTGTGCTGTTAATGTATAGGTAACATTAATCAAACGCACTGCTGGCCACTAAACATTTCCACGGTTAAAAGAAAGAGGAACCCCTTCAGCAACTCTAGCTGGTTTCCCATTCAGCCTATCAGATACATTGGATAACAAGACGCACAATGCGTTCACTCACTCCTGCCTATTACACAAGAAGACAATTTAAAATAAAAGCACGTGTTGGAATCCAAAATACACACGCAGGAAGCTGGAAGAACGTAATAAGCAAGGCAGCATCAAGAGTTTGAGAAGTGAACGCCTTGGATATAACCCTTCGTCAGGGCTGTGGATGGGAGTAATGGGGGCTATAGATAAAGTGGCGGGTGAGGGAGCAGGAGGCAGATTGGCGAGGTGGGGATAAGTGAACACAGACAAAGGGTATCAGCGAGTTGTTGATGGGAGGGCTGAATCCAGTTGGTGGCTGGACAAAAGGTTGCTCAGAGTAATGGAAGGGAGGGGAGGGCTTGAGAAGGGAGTCGGGGGATTGGAAGGGAGGTTATTAGAAATTGGAGAATTCAATGTTGAGTCCCCGGGGTGTAGGCTGCACAGGTGACAAATGAGATCTTGTTCCTCCAAATTATGGTTTGGTTCATTGTGGCAATGGAGGAGGCCAAGGATGACTATGTCGGAAAGGGATTGGGAAAGAGAATTGAAATAGGAAGTGAATGGGAGGTCTTCCGTTCCACCTAACAACCCTACTTTCCAGCTCCCAACCGGATTCATCCCTCCCATTGCCCAACCAGGTTGCACCAACCATTTATGTCCACATAGCCGTAACTCACCATCCCCCTGATCTCCCCACCCCACTCCCTTCCCTCTTTATCTCCAGCTCCCCCTTCCCCCCAACCCAGTTCTGAAGAACGGTTATACCTGAAATGTTGACTTTCCCAGCTCATGATGCTGCCTGGTTTGCTGTGTTCTTCCAACCTTCTGTTTGTCTCCTTTAATTCAGGAAGATAGAGTCCAGTGAGCACCATGTGCTGGTAGGCAGAAACCAA
>NW_025203044.1:0-6201 GCF_004010195.1 Chiloscyllium plagiosum
TTAGCAAGGCATTCCCCATTGTAGGCTCATTCAAAAGGTACGGAAGCATGGGGCGCAGAGAAATTTGGCTCTGTGGATACGGGTGTGGCTGGCCCGTGGAAGTCAGAAGATGGTAGCAGATGGAAAGTATTTAGCCTGGAGCTCAGTGACCAGTCGTGTTCCACAGGGATCGGCTCTGGGACTTGTGCTCTTCTTGATTTTTATAAATTACTTTGATGAGGAAGTGGACAAGAAGGTTAGAACGTTTGCCGATGACACGAAGGTTGGTCGGGTTGTGGATATTGTGGAGAGCTATTGTAGGTTGCAACAGGATATTGACAGGATGCAGAGCTGGGCTGATAAGTGGCACCTAGAGTTCAACCTTAAAAAATGTGAAGCAATTTATTTTGGGAGGTTGCATTTGCATAAAGAATACAGGGTTAAAGGCAGAACTCTTGGCAGTGTGGAGTGACAGAGGGAACTTGGGGTCATTGTCCATAGATCTCTCAAAGTTGCCACCCAAATTGATTTGGTTGTTCAGAAGGAATACGGTGTGTTGTCTTTCATTATGAGGGGGATTGTGTTGAAGAGCAGCGACGTTATTTCTTCGC
This sequence comes from Chiloscyllium plagiosum, assembly GCF_004010195.1. Classification (NCBI taxonomy): domain Eukaryota; kingdom Metazoa; phylum Chordata; class Chondrichthyes; order Orectolobiformes; family Hemiscylliidae; genus Chiloscyllium; species Chiloscyllium plagiosum. The sequence goes on from NW_025203044.1 coordinate 591, forward strand.
TCTATAAAGCTGTGGTTCAACCATACTTGGAATATTATGTTCAGTTCTGGATGCCTCATTATAGGAAACACGTGAAGCCTCAGAGAGTGCGCAGAGGAGACTTAACAGGGTGCTGCCTGAACTGGAGGGTATGTCTTACAATGAAAGTTTGAGCAGCTCGGGCTTTCCTCCAGCGGTGGTAGTAGAGTCAGATACAATAGAGATATTTAAGAAGATTCCTGGATCGGCACACGAAAGTTAGTGCATTGAAGGTTGTGGAGGTTAGTCTGATCTTAGAGTAGGATAAAAGGCTGCCAAAACATTGAGAGCTGAAGTACCTGCACTGTGCTGTACCGTTCTATGTTCCAAGTTTCACTCAGCTTGTGGATTCTCATCAGTTGTTGAATGTGTGAGGGAGTGAGGTGCGTGAGGTCAGGAAGGTGGGGAGGGGCGTTAGACCAAGAGGTCCAGTTTTGATGTGCATTGTTACATTCACCTGAGTGTCAGCACAATATGTGTGGTTACCACGACCAGACAAAATCCACCAAGTTGAGTTATTAAAACGATTTTTGGCTTCCTGTTTGTTCCTGCTTTCTTCAGATGCATTTTGCTGGGTGACCTATGATTTAGTATCTGAGTATCCACAGGCATGTATAATTTTATTTTGATACTGTTGAATGTGAAGGTACATTTATTGGGTATAGTTTCAGAGGGATCACTGTGAGACACAAGATGCTGCAATAGACTGTCAATTGTGAACGTTTTCACCCAGTGTCTGGTCCAGGGTGCAGATGTATGGAGTCTGGGGGACATACCAGATGTCATCACCATAAGTAACGTGTGCGATGTGATTCTGACACTCCATGTCCATTCATCTGCTCCCTGGGCCAGGCTCTGACTGAGGTTGAATTTAAGAGGCATGGTTCCTGGTCAGTCATTGGTATCTAATTTAGACAGCATTTATACCGACACTGAGAGCAGTGATAGCCTCTTGGCTAGTTTCCTCCTGCTCAAGGAGGATTCCAAATGATTCTCTGTGAGGGAATGTTTGAATGACTGCCCTGACCCAAGTTGGAAACTCTCTTCACAGATTCAGGGCCAGGCCAGTGTCTCTCTGAGTGCTACATGCAGCTGTGAGGTCCAGTAACACTGTACATGAATTCACCCTTTTAGAATCCACATTTAATGTCGGTCATGATGCAAAGTGATGGGTTTACTGACCCGCACAATAATCAGGAGTATGCCATGTTTGTGAATTGTGCAATAATAAGGTATGAAATACAATTATTCAACTGAACAATATCTGCATCATCTCTGAAAACAATAAAATTGATTCTATGTTGATGGAATTTAAATATAAACACTGAATGACCTTTTATTATCCAAAATTAAAGAATGCACATTTTGTTTTGTATCGAAAAAGAGCATGTTGCCTGACTACAGTCTGATCACAGTCACACATTGAATCTCAGTATTCAAATGCCTATATTGTCGCTCTATCATTTGCGAAATAGTTGACATCTGACAGATTGAATACTCAGAGTGAGCATTTGATTGAACAATCAAATAGAATTATAACATGAAAATATAATCAATCGATTTAATTTCTCACCTGAAATGTGTCAGCTTCAGTTATTTGCCAACAATTCTATTAGTTTTAAAACAATGATGGAAAAGGATAGACTAGATCTAAAAGTTGAAGTTCTAAATTGGAGGAAGGTCAATTTTGGCGATATTAGGCAAAATCTTTCAAAAGCTGTTGGCGGCAAATGATCGCAGGTAAGCAGACGGCTAGAAAATGGGAAGCCTTCAGAAATTAGATAGCTGGAGTCCAGATACAGTATATTCTTATTAGGGTAAAAGGAAAGGCTGGTAGGTATAGAGAATGCTGAATGACTAAAGACATTGAGGGGCTGGTTAAGAATAAAAAGGATATGACAGGTACAAACCGGATAGATCGAGTGAATCCTTAGAAGAGTATAAAGGCAGGAGGAGTATTCTAAAGAGGGAAATCAGGAAGGCAAAAAAGAGACATGAGATAGCTTTGGCAAATAGAGTTAAGGAGAATCCAAAGGATTTTACAAATACATTGAGAACACAAGAGTAAACAGGGAGAGAAAATAGCCCTCAAAGATCAGCAAGGTGGCCTTTGTGTGGAGCCGCAGGAGATGGGAGAGATACTAAACGACCATTTTGTATCAGTGTATACTCAGGAAAAGGAGATGGGAGTTGCAGATATACGGATAAATAGATGGTGATATCATGAAAAATGTCCATATTACAGAGGAAGAAGAGCTGGATGTCTTGAAAAACATGAAGACGCAAAAATCCCCAGGACCTGATCGATCAGATGAAACTTGAAAGGGTTCAGAAAAGATTTAGGTGCACGTTGCCAAGGTTGGAGTGTTTGAGCTATAGCTGGAGGTTGAACAGGCTGGGGCTGTTTTCCCTGGAACGCTGGAGATTGAGGGGTGACCTTATAGAGGTTTAAATAATCATGAGAGACATGGATAGGGTAAATAGACAAGGTCTTTTCCCTGGGGTGGGGGAGTCCAGAACTAGAGGGCATAGGTTTCGGTTAGGAAGGGAAAAATGTAAAAGAGATGTAAGGGGAATTTTTTTCACTCAGAGGGTGGTACGTGTGTGGAGTGAACTGCCAGAGGAAGTGGTGGTGGTTAGTCCAATTGCAACATTCAAATGGAATCTGGATGGGTATATGAATAGAAAGTGTTGAGATGGATATGGGCTGAGTGCTAGCAGGTGCGACTAGATTGGGTTGGGATATCTGATCGGCATGGACAAGTTGGACCGAAGGGTCTGTTTCCATGCTGTACATCGCTTTGACCCTGTGACTGTAATTTAGAAATGACAATAATTTGACATGCACTATCAAATAAATAATTTTTTTACATTATTAAATTGTAGCATACAATAAGTTGAAAACTTCCTATTTTTAGAATGAATGATAAAGAACAAAGAACATTTCAACACAGGAACAGATCCTTCAGCCCTCCTAGCCTGTGCTGATCCAGATCCTCCTATTTTCTAAACCTGCCACCTATTTTCTAAGGGTCTGCATCCCTCTGCTCCCTGCCCATTCATGTTTCTGTCTAAGTACATCTTAGATAACGCTGTCGTTCCTGCCCCTACCACCTCCGCTGGCCACAAGTTCCAGGCTGCATCTGCCTTATGTGTAAAGAACATCCCACATATATCTGCCCTAAACCTTTTCCCTCTTACTTTGAACTCATGACCCCGAGTAATTGAGTTCCACAATCTGGGGAAAAAGCTTCTTGCTATTCACCCTGTGTATATCTGTCTTGATATTGTAGAACTCAACCTTCGACTTTGTAATGAAAATAGTCCTAATCTACTCAATCTTTCTTCATAACCAGCACCGTCCAACCCAGGCAGCATCCTGGTGAACCTACTCTGTACCCTATTCAAAGCATCCACATCCTTTTGTTAATGTGTTACCCGAACTATATGCAGTATTCCAAATGTGGCCAAACCAAAGTCCTATGCAACTGTAACATGACCTGCCAGCACTTGTATTCAACACCTGATCCAATGAAGGAAAGCATGGCATATGCTGCTTTGACCCTTTACTGACCTATGTTGACACCTTCAGGAAACAATGGACCCAAACACTCAGATCTCGCTGTAAGTCAATTTTCCCCAGGACTTTTCTGTTTACTATGCTGTTAACTCTTGAACTGGTTCTTTCAAAATGCATCACCTCGCATTTGCACAGATTGAACTCCATCTGCCACTTCTGTGCCCATCTCTCCAATCTATCTATGTTCTGCTGTATTAGCTGACAGTCCCCTTCACTATCTGCTACTCCAAAAATCTTAGTGTCATCTGCAAACTTGCTCATCAGGCAACTGATACCTTCTTCCAAATCATTGATATATATATATCATAAACAACAGTGGTCCCAGCATGTTGCACACCACTGGGCATAGGTCTCCATTTTGAGAAATCCCCTTCCACTATTACTCTCTGTCTACTGTTGCCCAGCCAGTTCTCTATCCATCTAGATAGAACACCTTGGACCCCATACGACTTCACCTTCTCCATCAGCAGACCATGGGAAACCTAATAAAACGCCTTCCTCAAGTTCCTCAGTATCTTCTCCAGCAACTTCCCTACCACTGATGTCAGGTTCGCCGGTCTACAATTACCTGGATTATCCCCGCTATCCTTCTTAAACTAGGGGACAATATTAGCAATTCTCCAGTCCTCCGGGACCTCACCCATGTTCAATCATCTTGCAAAGATATATGTTAAAGCCCCAGTTATTTCCACACTCACATCCCTCAGTAACCTGTGGTTGATCCCATCCAGACTTGGGGTTTGTCTACCTTAATACCTTTTAGAGTATTCAAAACTTCCTCCCTCTTTATGTCGACTTGAGCCAGAGTACTCAGAGATCTATCCCTAACCTCAACATCCGTCAAGTCCCTTTCCTTGGTGAATACAGATGAAAAGTAATCGCTAAGAATCTCACCCATTGTCTCTGACACCATGCATAACTTTATTCCTTTGTCCTTGTGTGGGCCAAACATTTCTCTAGTTACCCTCACTCCTTATATATGAAAATAATTCTTTGGGAGTTTTCTCAACCCTGTTTGCTATCAATATCTCATGACTACTTTTAGTCCTCTTAAATCGTAGATATTTACTGTGAAATGTAACTAGTGAAAAGAAAAAAAAACATTTGTTCGTGCGAGTGGGAACTCAGAACTTTGCAAAGTGTTTTGTGACAAAAAAGTTTGAAATCCGTCTCAGTTCAAATAAAAAGCAAGAGAAGAAACCGCTTGAAAAGAGTAATTTTCAGCCACTGTCCCCCCAAAGTACTTCTGAGGTAGAAAAGAGTGAGGGTTTATAACCAGGGCACAACAGTAACTATGGGTGGTTTGAACATGCAAATTGGTTCAATTAATCAACTTGACATTGATATCCTTGAATAAATATCCATAGACTGTATGAGAGATTATTTCTGAGAGCATGATGTCATGGAAATAACCAGAGAATGGGGCGGCTCGGTGGTTCAGTGGTTAACACAACACCAGGGTCCCAGATTCGATTCCAGCTTCGGGGGGACTGTCTGCGTGTAGTTTGCACATTGTCCCCCTGTCTGCGTGGGTATCCTCCCACAGTCCAAAGATGTGCAGGTCAGGTGAATTGGCTATGCTAAATTGCTCATAGAGTTAGGTTCATTACTCAGAGGGAAATGGGGCTGGGTGGGTTACTCTTCGGAGGGTCGGTGTGGACTTGTTGGGCCGAAGTGCCTGTTTCCACACTGTAGGGCATCTAATCAAATTTAGATTTGATATTATGTAACAAGGAAGGATTGGTGGATGAGCTTGGCCTTGGAAAGAGTAACCACAACATGCTGGAGTTTCACATTCAGATTGAAAGAGTGAAGACTGAGTCATGCATGAGAGTTTTAGTGTTAGGTAATGATAATTATACTGGCCTAAGGAAGCATTTGGCTGTGGTGGTCTGGAGGGAGAAAAGAACAGTCAAAGGACAGCTGAAGAAATTTGGCAAACAATTAGGGAGATACTAAAGACCGAAGAGGAATTTCATTTCGGAGAAAAATCATCCATATCTTGATAAGGAA
>NW_025203044.1:6320-8155 GCF_004010195.1 Chiloscyllium plagiosum
GGCTATGTCCTTGAGTCCTTTCTCTCCTAGCCGTGGAAGCATCTTCCCAACATCTACTCTGACAAGTCAGCCAGTATTCTGTATGCTTCAATCAGATCCACCTTCATCCTTATAAACTCCAGCGAGTATAGACCCAGAGATCTCATATGTTAAGCTTTTCATTCCATTCTTTTTGAAGTCCCTCTGAACATACTCTGGGTGGTACATCCTTCCTGAGCTAAGGGCCCGAAGATGGTACACAATACACCAAATGTGGTCTGAACAGAGTCTTATAGAGCCTCAGAAATCCATCGCTGCTGTAATATTCAAGTCTTCTCAAAATAAATGCCATCACTGTGTTTGCCTTTCTGACCAGATTGACCACCTGAAATAATAATCTTACAATTGACAATAAGAAATTTACCATGGAGTTACAAAAACGAACAGTAATTAAAGCATGCTGCGAAGTAGAACCCAGCCTTGACCAAAGTCGATGTGCTCATCCACATTCTGCAGAATCCAGACAGACTGCAGCTACCCACAGGTGGTTGCAAAGAAATCTGAAGCAACAGACCATGTAATCCAAACCTGAAGTTGGACCTGAACGGGATAATGGAATGTCGCCCTCGGGCCATCAATGTGACAACACCTGGTTGAGTCTGATTGATCAATTTAATGTACCTGCTCATTTCATTGGCAGATCCTCCACACCCTCTCAAAAGGAGTGAAGACTTGGAAGGATAAGAATCACCGTAAAACCCCTCAGAGAGTGGTAACTCGAGAATAACCACTGAAAGAGAAGACACCTCCAAGACTATCAGAAGAACAAGAAACCTTCACCATGTGGAATGCGGTCAACTTCTCATGGGGTGATATGTGATCATCCAAAGTTAAGTTAAACCATAAGATAATTTGTAGTGTGTTGCATTACATTATAATACTTTTTTTGTTCTAATATTAATTGTGTTCAATAAACAAATATTATTGTTTGTAAGAGTTGACTCAGTTCTTTTGATGAATATAAGATTTCAAGCACATTGTGGGGCAGATACACCACCTTCCTAACTACTGACTCAACTTGCTCGATTACCTTGAGACAATCCTGGACTGGAACTCGCAACACTCTTTGTACTTCAGACTTCTGAATTTTCTCCCCAGGTATAAAATAGTCCATGCCTCTCTTCTTCCTACTAAAGTGCATCACCGCACACTTTCTCAGGTTGTACACCATCTGACACTTCTTTGCCCACTCTCCTATCTTGTTTAAATCTTTCTGCAGCCTCCCTGCCTCCTCAATGATACCTGTCCCACTACTTACCTTTGCATCATCTAAAAGTCTCGCCGGAGTGCCCTCAGTTCCGTCATCTAGATTGTTAATGTACAAAGTAAAAAGTTTTGGTTGCCTTGCTGAACACTAGTTGACATCGGCTGCTATCAAGAGAAGAATCCTTTTATTCCCACTCTCTAGTTTCTGCGAGATAGTCAAGTTTCTGTACACACTGGTACCTTGTATCTGACACCATGGGCCCTTATCTTACTCCTGTGAGGCACCTTGTCAACATCCATTAGCTCTCCTTGGTCTAACTTGCTTGTTACATCCTCAAACAATTATAACAGATTCATTACCACGATCTCCCCTTGACGAAACCATACTGACCTCGCCCTACTTTACCATGCACTGGCAACTATTCAGAAATTCCATCCTTCACAATGGATTCCAGGAACTTACCCACGACCGGGGTTAGGCTGATCAGTTTGTAATTTTCTGTCTTTTGGCTTATTCCTTTTTTAAGCTGGGTGTCAGTGAGATCCAAGATGGCGGTGACCCAGTCGGTATGAGTCTGCACAGCTCTGCC
>NW_025203045.1:0-6220 GCF_004010195.1 Chiloscyllium plagiosum
ATGAATAAAGTTCAACGCCCAGTTGATCCTTTCATTGTTGAATCATTTAGCCTTGTCTGACAGAAAACTATGTTGTTGATTGCCATGTGAGTAATAGTATCCTGCAGCACACACGCTTAACCCATCGTTTTTCTTCCTCGTATGCACATTACAAACGAGTATGCAGGAGGGGTGTTATCTCGAGGCCTTGTCCTCTGAGCTCCAGGATGTTCGAATTTTCCTGCTCTTTTGCCATTAACCAGACAAGTTCATATAGGATGTGCCTTGCTGCTGTTGTGGATTTGGGTTATGCCTGCTCATTTTTTTCAGGCCTGCAGAAGGTTTCTGTTTGACCTGGTGCCACTTTTCTTTATAAGTTCCTCTGTTACGCCATGCGGATTGGTCACGACACCTTAATACATCTTGCTTCTCGGTTTTCTTTCCAATCGATGTTCTGCCAGCCACTCTTTCAATTCGCATCTCATCATTTCAGCAGCTCTGAGTTAGTTCTTTTTGAAGTTATTTTCATAATTAATGTAACCGGATATTTCACCATGCTCTTCAACTGTTCTCTGAACTTGGACTCTGTCACAATATAAATTAATGTGTTTGTGCTGCAAGTTAAATTTCGCAGCATATATCCAACTTTCTTAAATGTATATTCAGAATTGTCATCGAAGAGTTCATTAATATTGAAAATGATCAAAATATACGGAAACCACAACAGTATAAAACTGCTTGATATGGTGAGGAGTAAAATCACAGAATTCCGTCTGCTCTCCATCTCTGGATCATTCTGTCCCTTGCTATGACCCCTCAGTCCCTTTCTGACTCGACTAGTCACTAATATATGCCTGACTATCAGAGCATTGAGCAACAGAATTAAACCAAATGGTAACAATGGCGTTAAAACCTTATCAACCATTCTAAATCCAGTCCATCTCGGGACAGTGAAATAGCTTCGTTTATTAGAACAATACAGAGGAACCTTGTTTATTATTCGTTTAGGCTTAAATCGAAAGCAAATGGGAATGTTTTTAAATTAAAAAATATACTAACTTTTGCAAGAACTACTTTTGCAGTTTTCCTGGTGCAATATTTAGATTTAAGCCTCTCACAACAAATTGCAATAAATCGATCAAATGTAAAAGCGACAGTGAATCAAACTGAACAGTCCATTGCTAACCGCGCCAGGAGGTAGTTAACCTTACAAACAGCAGTGAGTTTCAGGAGAGGAAATGGGAAATAGTACCAATTGATTCGGAAAAGCATGACCTCAGTGATAATCGTCAGTAGATCCGCCATTGCCATGGCCACCAGGTAACGAGTAGTGCAGTGGGAGATCCCATACTTGCCCTGGGATAGGATCACAATTTCCACGAGTTTTGCTGTAACAGAAAGTAGGCAGAAATGTGCTTAATTTTGCTTATATTCGTATGGAGATAGTAAGCACTGAGATTTGGTTGGAAACATGGACATCCGCCCTTTCCATTGGTTTAAACCAAAACTAAACCAGGGCAATTAATTGTGGCTGCATTTACTTTTTTTTTCATAACGTGGAACTGGTGATTTGAACGAATCTACTGATATGAAGGTCTGAGTATTCTTATGTCCAAAGAATCATTGAATAAGTACACGCGGAGTGCAGAAGCCGGGACGCTAAATGTCTTCAAGGCCGAGATTGATAGATTCTTGTTGTCTCGAGGAATTAAGGGCTACTGGGAGAACACTGGTAATTGGAGATGAAATGCGCATCAGCCATGATTGAATGGCGGAGTGGACTCGATGGGCCGAATGGCCTTACTTCCACTCCTATGTCTTATGGTCTTATGGTCTTATGGTCTCCTACAGTCCAAGATGTGCAGTTTAGGGTGAATTGGCCATGATCAATTGCCTATAGTGATCACGTATGTATGCCTTAGGTGCATTAGTTAGGGGTAAATACAGGATAACGGGATAGAGAATGGGTCTGTAAGTGAATCTTCGAGGGTCACTTTTGACTTGTTGAGCCGAAGGGCCTGTTTCCATACTATAGGGAATCTAAGGTGCTCGTTATCATGGTCAATCCTACGAACTTGCACATCTCTGGACATGGGAGGAGATTGAAGCACCCGGCGGAAACCCATGCAGACATTTCTAAACTGCACATAGACAGTCACCCCAAGGCTGGAATCAAACCTGGGTCCGTGGCGCTGTACTAACCCCTGAGAACACAGTTGAATGAGGAAGCTGGAAAAGAGAAATGGTCTGCCAAGTAAGAACTGTTCCAATGATTGGATCGTCGTCGTGCACTCAAGATTTTCTGGTGTCACCTGAGCCCACCCACCTTGGACCAGTCACTATTGTTCTGGAAACAGATACATAATGGTTTCAGTTGTGACAAAATGAGTTTGATGGGACAGTATACGTATAATCGAAACATATTTCGCTAAAAGCCTCACACTATGAGCCCCATAGTGTCTCACCCCCATAGTGGAGCATGAGACAGATTTCTGATGGAATTAAGTTTGCTCACTGAGCTGGAGGATTTGTGATCTTCAAAGCAGCAGAAAACCAATTATGATGCATTGATGGGTATGCTTCTATTGGACAAGCACAATTCCATAACAGGAAGGTAATATGAATTGGGAAACATTGAACAGCCGTTACCATTATTCTGTACTTTGGAAATTTTGTGCAGTGTTCAAGTAGAGAACTTTAAGCTATACTCTGGTTTGAACACGGAAGGTGGAGAACTTGTGGAAGTGCCACAGTCTGAAATTTATGCCGCAGTCATCACTAAACCCCCAAAAAATAAATCACCCAACAGAGAAAATAGATCGATTTACTCCTGATTGATGAGAGTTCCCTTTGATATTGCGGGAAGAATAAGAGATTGGAGAAAAACGATGGAGATATGGAAATATCGAATCAAGTAATGTGAAATTGATTACGGCTCAGAAATATCAATATCTAGTTTCTATCCTGTTATGTTCCCACGACGTGTATTAAAAATATTAATCATCTGCATTAATCTCTGCGTTTTGATATCAATTCTTTACTAAAGTAGGACTTGTGACATCCGATTCTAGTTAAAGTTGTGCACCAGAACGAAGAATAATCAAGATGAGAAAGTGCTGTCAATAAATCACTGGATCGAAATAGATGAAAAGTAAATGACTGAATACAATCACCCACACAAGAGCAAAGCTAACCTATAATTTCTCTTAGTAAAAAAGGCGACTGATATGACGTGAGTTTGTCTATTTTTCATCGCACACAGTACAACCTAACATTGATAATCTCCAACAATACCTACTGTCAGGGAGGTTCCCCTTTGCTATCTCGAGCTTCACAGGACAGACATCTCTCTCTCTCTCTCTCACATACGCACACTCACACCTGGAAGCGAGCGTCAAATAAACAGGACAGGCATTTTCAGCAAATAAAGGTAACACATATAAATTAAATTTTGTTACCAGTAACAACATTATGTTGTCGGTCATAGAATGACCAGCAAATAGTATATGAAGTAACTGTGCGTATCAAAAGCCAATGCATATAGAAAATTAAACAATTTCCAACCTTATAAACACTTACCAGGAATACCAATAATAGTAAGGATCGTATAAAATATTTTCCTGACAACTCGTACAGTATTATGCATTTTCTCTGCGAAAGGTCTGTGTTGTTTTGTATTGCAAACAGTTTTCCAAGTTCAACTCTGAAATGTTCCATACCAGTGCATTCATTTTATACTTTCAGGGGCGTCCATTTGGACACCGAAGTGTTTTTTCTCATTTAGTAAATTTTGAGTAAACAGATTAGAACATGCGTGACATCCCCTGTTGATGAATAACACAGGGTGTTGAGACTTAATTCGAGCATGAAACTCTCAAATTGGCCAGGTCTGATCAGATTAAAGTCGAGGGTGTGGTGCTAGAAAAGCACAAGTCAGACAGCATCCCAGGAGCAGGAAAATCGACAGTTCGGTCAAAAAATAAACGTCGATCTTCTTCTGTGCTGCCTGACCCGCTGGGTTTTTCCAACACCACATTCGCGACTCTACTCACCAGCAACTGCAGTCTTCACTTTCTCCTGATCAGCTTAAAATGTAGTCACACTTGTAAACTGCGAAACTACAACATGAGTTCGAGATCTGTATTTTATATTGTTTTAGTGCTGGATCTAACGAACCAGTTGAACAAATTAGAACCCCAAGATAAACACACTAAAATATTCATAGCCCGGCAAGTGACTTTTCACCCTGTACTGTCATTCACAGCTCTCTCGGGGTTTCACTTCGCTGAGCTTACTCACCATCTTTCCTCTATTTCTCCTGAACTTTATCCCATAGCTGCTTGTTTAACTCGCTTTTGAGTAAATTTGTTATAGCTGCATTTTCTCCTAGTTATGTTTCTGGATTCACATGGGACAGGATGTAAATGGATGGTTCCCCAGTACCACATTTGCTTTCCTAATGTATAAAATTTAGCTCCATGAGTTTTTTCACATGTACACAGGTGGGAGCAATGCCTCTTTGTTTGTAACGTGTGAACCCCACATTGTAGTTATCACACCTGTCTGTTTTCTTGTTCTCGAATTGAATCCCTTCTTCAATAATGTACCTGGTTTACAGCAGCAGCTTCTTCCAAAACTGACCGATGGAGCGTTAGATGATAACATGGAACAACCACATAATGCACTCGATTTATGTAAAAAATGCACATATATGTGCATCTTGTCAAGATTTAAGTCTCTGGACAACTTGATTGCAGTGACTGCAGGGCCTAGACAGTGGATGGTAAAATAAAAGCCTTTATTCTACTGATACCATGGAGTCCTCAAACACAGACGCATTCTGTGGTACCCTCTGAAAAGAGGTCCCAGGGCATGCGAAATTCACTGCAAACGCAGCGTCTTCCTGTGTTTTAAATCTCAATCTCCATTCGTTCTGAACTACCGCGATTCCAAAGTGCTCCTTCTTTGTTTCGACTGTAAGATGCTTCAAAAGTTGGGGTGCTCAGCCTACACCATCACAGAAACCTGCTTTCCATCCATATACTACATCTATACCGCTGCCAACATTTGCATGGCTAAATTAGACTGATGAATTGACTCCTTGGCCTCAAATAATGATGATGTTTCTAACATTGTTCTAGCAGAGTATGAGAATGTACAAGGTCTCTACCTCAGTCGTCCTGATCTGTAAATTCTCGCTTCCTATAACCTGCCTGATCTGCTCACTAAAAAGCCTTTCACTGTACTTCTGTACACCTAACAATAAATCAATCAATCTAGACGGGCGCCTCTTGCAGGGTCTGAACTAGAGGACTAAGAAATGAGTCATAAAGGTGCAAAGATGTAGAATTGTACGACACAGAAACAGATACTTCGGTGTCAAACTTGCTCTTGCCCAGATATCCTTAATTCATTGAGCTCCTTTGCCAGCAACACAAACAAAAACTGCTGGAAAGAACTCAACAAGTCTGGCAGCACTTGTGGAGCTACGTCAGAGTTAATATGGCACTCCGCTTGTCTTAGGCCTCCAGCCTGAAATAGAACGTTCCACCACCATCTTGTCTCCCACCGTCAATGCAATTTTATATGCAAGTGATTAGCTCTGCTGGATTCCATGTGATCAAACCTTGCTATCTGGTCTACCATGCATAACCTTGCAAAAAGTCTTGCTAAAGTCCATTTGGACAAATCCCTGCTCCGCCTTCATCAACCTCCATTGTCACTTCTTCAAAAAATCAGTCATGCTCATGACACACGATTTCGCCCACACAACACCAGGTGGACTGCTCATAATTAGATCTTGCCTATCCAAATACATGTAAATCCTGTCTCTAAGGATTCCCTCCAACAGTTTACCTACCACTGACATCAGGCTCACTGGTCTCTAATTTCCTGCCATTTCCTTACCACCTTTCTTAAGTATTGACATCACGTTAGCCAATCTCCTGTCTTCCAGCGCCTCACCTGTGGTAATCGATGTTACAAATACAGGAGTAGTGCTGGATGATTGGATGGTGGCAAATGTTATTCCCTTGTTCAAGAAAGCGAATAAGGTTAATCCTGGAAATTTCAGACCAGTCAGTCTTATGTCAGCGATGGGCAAATACTGGAATGGATTCTGAGAGACATAATTACTTGAAAAACCGTAGTTTAATTGGAGATAGTCAGCATGACTTTGGGAGATGCAGGTCATGCCTCACAAATCTTATTTTATTCTTTGGGGATGTGATAAATCATGTTA
>NW_025203045.1:6747-8156 GCF_004010195.1 Chiloscyllium plagiosum
AGGTCAGGTGAATTGGCCATGCTAAGGGGTGCATGTAGGGTTGCGCTTCGGCGGGGCGGTGTGCACTTGTTGGGCCTAAGGGCCTGTTTCCACACTGTAATAATCTAAACGTTTTCCTATGTTGGAAATGTCTATGACGAGGAATTGTAATTTTAAGGCAATTGGATGAAGTTTTAAGGAGAGGTAGATTCTTTACTCAGAGTGCTGGGTGCGTGGAATGCGCTGCCAGCAGTAGCTTTAGAGTCAGATTCATTTACGTGACTCTTGGATAGGCACATGGATGGTAATACTTGAAGGGCATGTAGGATAGTCTGAGCTTCGAGTAGAATAAAAGGCCAAGTTTTAAGGAGAGGTAGATTCTTTACTCAGAGTGCTGGGTGCGTGGAATGCGCTGCCAGCAGTAGCTTTAGAGTCAGATTCATTTACGTGACTCTTGGATAGGCACATGGATGGTAATACTTGAAGGGCATGTAGGATAGTCTGAGCTTCGAGTAGAATAAAAGGCCAGCACAACATCGAAGGGCAGGAGGCCTGTACTGCTATGTGTTCTAGAAACTTTAGGCGAGATATAACGGGTTGTAATGCAATGGGGTGGGGAAGAGCGCAGCATTACTGATGGAGGAGAATGTCGGAAACAAGAATGAGCATCTTGAAGGGCCCATTTAGTGGGGTCAAATGGAGCGATCTGAGGATGAGGAAAGATGCTGTCACTGTGATGGTGTTATATGACAGGCCTCCTAAAAGTCAATGGGAGTAAGAGGAACACATATGTAAGCAGTTCAACAATAGAGTTGTTGTATTGGGCAATTTTAACTTCCCCAATATTGACTAGGACTCTCTAAGCGCCAGGCGCTGATATGAAATATGTGTATCCAGGAGGTATCCTTAAAAACATGTGCAGGTGTTCCAAGTAGTGAAGGGGCTGTCCCATATCTTATACTGGGGAATGAGCCTGGCTAAGTGATAAAAATATCAGTGAGGGAACATTTTGGAGACATGATCAAAATGTCTCATTTTGGAGACAAGTTCTAAAGTTGTTATGGATAAGGATAAGATGCTTTCTCCGTCAAATTGCTAAATTTGTGCAAGTCTAATTACAACAGTATGAGGCAAGAAGTGGAGAAACTTCTCCAAGTGACAGTTTGAGGGTAAATCGACATCTGACAAGTGGGAATAATGAATACGTGTTTGGGAATTTGAGCTTTATGGAACTGAAATCCAGGTCGACCTGAGAAGTTGTGGAAAAGAACTGAAACAAGTTATTGGAAGGGGTCATAAAAAAGCATTTGCAAGTAGAATTCAAGACAATGCCCAAGACATGTTATACACAGAGTTGGGGTAAGAGGGTAACGAAGGAAAGGGTTGTTCTGCTCAAGGACAAAGGAGGGGAATATGGAGAGGTCGTTGAT
>NW_025203046.1:0-1925 GCF_004010195.1 Chiloscyllium plagiosum
TCAACAAAATGCTAGTGGAGTTATATTAGTGAAATTCGCTTTTATTTCGAGTTCCTATCATTTGAGTTTAAGTTCTCTCATCATCTGAGGTAGGATTTGAAACAATGTCTTTAGTGTATAACCTGGACCACTGAATGACGTGGCCAGCGACATTACTATTCTGATACAGTGTACCTGACATGTAATTACTTTAGAGACAAGAACAAGGTCATGATGGAAACATTGTAATGGAAAGAGTGATTAGAAGAGAGCTGGAATCATGAAGTCTGAAATTTTCTAAGGCATGTTTAATGGTGTATTTAGCAACTGCACAAACGTCAAGCTGTGGAATGGGGATACCATGGAGCTGGTGGTGGGTCTGTTTGATGATGGAGAGAATGTGAATACATAAATCAATTCAGGGCAAATAGATATTTCCGGATTTTGAACAGTCTTGTCCTCAGATGTGTGTAAGGGCGGGGTGTGGGCGTTTTTGAAATTTGTGGTAATGAATGGACTTGCATTTGAAAGTGAAGATAGTAGTTTCCAACTTTGCCAAATATAGTTAACAGAAATAGCACTGAAGTTCACCATGGCTTATGGGATTGATAAATAGATAGAGAAGGGGAAACTTACCAGGAACACCAACAATAGCAAGCATGGGATAGTAACCAGCCTGAATAATCAGCAGTACACCGTATATCCGGAATGGTAATATGTCCCAAAACCTGGAAACAATTAAAAGACCAGAGGATAAACTCCTGTCCATTGTTGCAGCCTTCCATCGTAGGGTTCTCAGATTCTGAACCATTGTTGGAACATTCCAGTCTACTGTTCTCAGATTCTGATCCATTGTTAGAACATTCCAGTCTCCTCTCAGATTCTGACCTCTCCTCTCCCTGTCTCTGCAACTGCTGATTCCTGTTAGTGTTGAAGGTGATGTATCTGCTGATACAATGGGATAAATTATTGCAAGAAGCCCCTTACTAATAGAAGAGGGAAACCATCCAGCGACATCATTAGGATCCATGGAGACTGACATCAATAACATTCACTGAGCAAACAAATCCAGTTAACCCCTTTCAGTATGGTATAAATAATAACTGGATTTTATTGAATGTTGATATTGCTGACTATTGATCACATCTCCCATCACCAATTGTTCTCGTGAAGTTAGATGATGGATGTTTCCTTATCACAGGCTAGATGATTCCGCTGTATTGTCTGTTTGCAATGCTGCAACCACCTGAACACCGCCCCTCCCCCCCGCAACACAGCCACCCACAAAATACAAAATCTAGATGTAGTGAAAGTGCTGACCTCTCCTCAACTAGACCAGACGCCAGCCAATAGATTCTCACTGGGTATATTTTTCCTGACCATACACAGGAAGTGTGGATCTGCCTGGACATTCTTCTCATTGATCTAATAAAACAATGTTGAACCTTCAACACATAATTTGATTCAGCTTTGTTTAATATAAACTCACAAACACTTTAATACACTTTATTGGCTTCAAAGCAGTAAGATTTGCATGTATTGAATTCAGTCCAAAGCCATATGTGGCATATTGTCACAAAACCGGTCCTTTTACAAGGTTATGTCGACTTTAATTTTTTTAAGACGGTCTAAATGAACCAAGATCCCAATATGTCTGAACTTTGAAAGTTTCATTGGGATCCTTTTGTTTATATCTAACAGGTAATGCCTCAGCAAGAAGGCTTTCTCGTCTTTAATAGGAAACTTGTATAATCAAGAGGACGTGACCAACTCTCTAACTGGACGAGTCTGATCGGTTCTGGAGTTAGTTAAGTCAGGGTCACTGTTGGAACGGGACGCTCTCCCCATCCATCTGCCCTTCTGACCTTATAACCTGTCAGCCTTTGTGTCAGTTTTACTCTTGGTGCTAAGGGGTTTGCTTATTGGGATTGTTGCAAGTATTTGGA
>NW_025203046.1:4930-8156 GCF_004010195.1 Chiloscyllium plagiosum
TTTACAATACTTTGCACAGTAATTAAATGGGGTTGCATTACATTTCACTACGAGAGCAGATTTGTTCAAGTAAATTCGAAGGCAGGTTTGCAGATGGGAAAGCAAGCAAGAAAGCTCCGTTCTTGTTCATGTTAAATTCTGCAGTTGAAGAACAAAGCAGTTTCTGCCCAGTTTCGAACTGGGGATTTTCGCGTGTAAGGCGAACGTGATGGCCACTACACTCCAGAAACAAGCCGCAGTCGCTTCTGCGGAGCCTCAGTGGCATCCAGCACTGGACGTTGAAGCCATTTTACCTTTCACTTTTCTGTTTCCAATAGCTCGTTGTTTAATGGGACTTGTTTAATCATGGCTATGTGGTGAGCATGGACGAGATACAGCGAAGTATCTGTTTCCACGCGGTGTGCGCCAATAACATTGTGTTGCTTTCACCGGCTGTAAAGGATTACTTTTTAGCGGAGCTTGCCGTCGCAGTCTGTGGCACAGTCATTTAGTCTGTTCGACTGCTCACGGGAAAGGTAGTATTGTGAAACACTGCAGAAACGAACGACTTCCTTATTTTTGCTCCGACTGACCAGACTCCGGGAAATTTTCCCAGATTCTCAGTTGAGGATTTTTGCAGCTGGAAGTTACCTCAGAAACCCTATTAATTCGTAATGTATTGAGCGAATCGCAAAACAGAAAGCATTTAACACGGAACACAAACAAAACTGGCAAACCAAATGCATTTTCAGACACAGCGAGCATGAATGCTAAATGTGAGACAGGCCGGGGGCATGGCCATAAAGTAATCTCACAACTAACAACAGGGCAATTCCAAACTGCTCTTTCAAACATACTGGAGCCTGAGTGCACAACCACTTCCCAGACAATGCTGAAAAGAGAGAAAGAAAGAACACAATAAGAATGGGCCATCAAAAAGTGAATTTTACCAATCACAGTCTAGATTTGATTACTTTTCCCTTCCGATGTCGCCAGGACGGAAATAAAGTAAATGGGATAAATTCAATAACATGTGACATCGCAATTGATTGGAACGATTTTCCCATTGGCCAGAAAACAAAATAACGACGAGTCGTGCCACCGCAGGACTTTGTTTCACAACAGCAATGAAATCACAGTCGCCATTCGGTTCCAGTGAACGCTCAACTTGTCGGGGACAGCAGAGCTGTTTGCGATTTTCCACGCGGGAGGCGAACACGTTCATGACAGCACAGACACTGGAAAAGTCTGCACTTTCACACAACACAGTTAATTGCACAGGAAGCAAACCCATTTTTCTTCGGTTTTCAACAGAAATGCAGCAGGAGTCGAAACATCATTTTAACAAGCTGCGTCGTTGAAAACGATCAGCAGAAATGGCAGAGGTGGGATTCGAACCCACGCCTCTGTCGAGACTGGCCACACTACCAGACAGCCGCCCGTCCCCATTTTCTTGCACTTCCAATTGTGCTCCTGCATAACAACAGATGCAAAGCCACGTGAAAAGGGTTCCATGATCCCTCTCCGACTCGCACAACTGCTGGGATATGCCCGTCGACAATATCAATTTCGCAGCAGATAATGATAGCCCATCAATCAAGACAACTATCAATGGCAAGCTGTGTCTATCTTCTCAGAATCTTTTCAACTACAAATGTATCTGTGAGTGCGTGAGAACATACGATCGGTTATGATTTGATCAAAAAACGATGAGCTGCTTGACATTACTGCAATTTCGATTCTTGCTTTGCTAAATGATTTCACCCTTTGATCGAAACAGGACAACTTTCACGTTTACACGGAACATGAAACACACCGGACTACAGGGAAAATGCACAAAGCTGAACAGGCCGTGTACCACATCATACCGCGCAGCATAGTTTCAGTCACTGTCTCTGTTTTGCAGAATAAGAGTCCCAAAGAATGTTCTCCACCCTAAAACCGGAGGTAGCATTACAATCCGAGAACGACAGACCACATTGTGAGGATGCTTGATTGTTTTTTTGTTCTCGATGTGGAGAGCTCTCACGCCTGAGTCACCTTCACGTCTCTGGTTGCTGAGTGAATCACAAAGAAGGGATTTCACCAGAGCTGCAACTGCCTCTCTTCCCCACTCCCCCTCCCAGTTTACATTTTCCTGCTCGTCAGTGATTTAAAGAAAACCAAATAGATGCGATGTCATTCTGTAGCCTCTCTGTCGATTCCTCCGTTTCAGTTCCAACGTGGTTAGATATCGGGACGCTATCAAAGCACAGGTCCAGGGGTTCCTCTGAGAGTGTAATTTCTTTCATTGCTGTTGCTAATTGAATGAGCCACTAACGTGCGAACTGCTCCAAAACATGATTCAGGACCTCTGGTAACAACTCACGCACATTGAATAACGACAGACAGCTTCCAAATGATGTCCTTCATAGACGACTTTGGGGGTACATTTGAAAGACAGACTAGTTCAGGAATCCGTGGTGCGCTGTGACACCAGCGCATCAGCTTCTTCCCTGTCTTGGAAACGGGCCGCCTGCACAAGCAATGCAAATCCGGTACTGCTTTTCGTGGAAGGGTCAGAACTCGATAACTACACTCTCAAACAGAATGGCATATGATCAGAACCAGGTTGGAGAAAAACTTTACAATGCTTTGCACAGTAATTAAATGGAGTTGCATTACATTTTATTATGAGAGCAGATTTATTCAAGCAAATTCGAAGGCTGGTTTGCAGATGGGAAAGCAAGCAAGAAAGCTCCGTTTTTATCCATGTGAAAGGCTGCATTTGAAGAACATAGCAGTTTCTGCCCAGTTCTGAACTGGGAGACTTGTGGCTTATGAGGCGAACGTGATGACCACTACACTACAGAAGCAAGCCACAGCCGCCCGTTTACAGCTGCACTGACTTTTAGGACAATGTTGGAAGATGCAACGAAACGTCACCATTTGCAAGTTACCCTCGAAGGCATCAGTGATAAACTCATTGAATGGTGAAACGGTCTTGATGGGCAACATTGCATATTTCAGCCATTCATCTTTTATCTTACAATTTATAAAAAAGCTGTTGCTTTATGCGTTGACCAGACTCGTGCTGAGTCCTTTAGCTGTTCCCTCAACTATTGGTTGCTAAATTTTTACTATCATCCACAGCCTGTGTTCAATAATAGAAAATATCTGAATACCCTCTCAATCAACTGATTCCCCTCAAGATTAGAGTGATGTTGAAGCACAGCCGGTCCAGCAGCATCTGAGGAGCAGAAAAATG
>NW_025203047.1:0-8157 GCF_004010195.1 Chiloscyllium plagiosum
ATAAAAAGTTAGTGGGACAAGTATAATACAACATAGAGACACATATTACAGTCACAATAATACAAGTATTTAAATAGGAGAAGAGTAACTAAAGTAAGTGTTTACTTTCTAGTTAGCATTGGGAATTGATAATGGAAAAGCAGAAATGGTGAAAGTGTTGACAGATATTTTGTGTCATTTTATACTGTTTAAAATATAAAAATTCCCAAAGATATTTGAAAAGCAAGAAATGAACAGGAAAAAGGAACTGAGAACAATCATCATCGTCAGGGAAAGGGTAGTAGGAAAACCATCCAATTTTAACATTGATAAGCCTCTGTTAGGGCCTGATGGCTTGCTTCCTAGGGCCTTAAACAAGGTGGCTGCGGTGATAGCAGATGTAGTGGTTATAATCATTCAAAATTCCTTAGTGTCGGAATACTCCCAATGAATTAAAAAATAACCAAAGAAAACACTATTATTCGTGAAAGGAGGGATACCGAAACTAGGACACTTGAGCCAGCTTAGCTATCATCTACCATGGGGAAATTGCTCAAATCCATAATTAAGGAAGTTATAAAGGATACTTGGAAAATCATAACTGGGTCAGGTAGAGTCAACGTGGTTGCTGGGGCCTCGGCTATTTACAATCTATCAATGACTGGATGAAGAAACCAAATGTCTGGTAGCTAAATTTGTTGGTGATACTGAAATACAAAGTAATTAGGTTTACTGCAGCCTTGCAGGACCTTGGTAAAAGTACATCTGAAGTATTAAATTCATTTTGGTATTTTGATTTGTAAAAAGATATAATTGTTAATAGCAGTTCCAAAAGACTCTACTCAGTTAATTGTTGGGATAAATGGCTTATGTTTTGAAGAAAGGTTGGGCCGATGTCCATTGGAGTTGACCTTATTGAAACAGAAGATCCTAAGGGGACTTGATAGGTTAAATACTGGAGGTTATTTTCTCTTATTGTGGAGATAAGAATACAGTTTAAGATAAATTTGTTTTTGCTCAGAGTCATTTATTATATTCACTCCTACAGAAAGCAGTGGAGGCTGGTTCATTGAATTTATTCAAAGCTGAATTGGATAGATAGTCAAGGAGTCAATGGTATTGGGGCAGACACAGCTGGAATTGAGGGCGCACTGAGACATAAGCTTATTAAATGGTGGAACAGGCTCAAAACCGAATGTCTTACGCCTTTCTTATATAATCATTACCCAACATCATCCACAGTGAAATTGAGAAATGAATAAACAGAGTAACGTGCTGGGCATTGTTTACTGCAGAAGCTTATTTCATGTTGTTTTGCAATAATTTGTCAATTTAAAAGCTCCTTCATTTTCTTTCTTCTGCTTGATCTCGCCTAAGTCTGAGAATGTATTACTTATTCAGTTGATTATTTTTGTTTCTTTAATTATTATGTTTCTACAATAGTGAGAAATGACAACAGTGATGCAATTTATATATTTTGCATATATGTTTGCGGAGGAGTGGTTAACTTTATTGAGTTAGCAGAGTAATAGTTGTGAGTTCATGATTCATATTGAACTTGGGTTCATAAACTAGCTAGCTGTTTTTGTTTGTTACTGACAGACCAGTGCACCATCAGAGGTATGAGCTGTTATGTTGGACATTAAACCTGAGGCCTTGTCTTAAGTGGATTAAAGTATCCCACAGTTCTAAATGGCAAATAGTAGGGCATTTTCGCAATAGGACCAATCAGCATTGCTCCCTGAATTGAAATTAAAATAGTTTCATTCTTTAATCCTGCTGTTTATGCACATTTTGTGAATACAATTTCACAGCTGGGTTTCCTGCATTTCAATAAAAAATGTATTTTGAAAATAATCCACTAATTATGAAGCACTTTGGGATGTTCTCAGGATAAAAAGCATGATGGATTCAAGTTAATTCTTTATTGAGGAATTTCCATTGGTATTAATTTTTAGAGAAACACCTACTTGCTTTGGCCTAAAGCCGGTCGTAGATAAATATACTTAAAATAATTTATTGAATGAATTGGTAGATGGCAATGTTTTTCATTCACTGTGGTGAAGGTCTATAAATCACCACACTAAAGGGTAGTAGAGGAAGCAATCCTCATGATAGCTTAAAACATATTATTTTATGTGCATGTAAAGTACAGTACTGTACAAAGCAACAGACTATACCTGGAAATGCAGAGTCAGGCTGAATAGATAACTTTTGTCTGGCAGATAGGATGGACTAAATGGCTTCATTCTGTGCTGTGAATTAATGTGATAACCTAATGTGTGTGGATTCCCTGTTGCTCAATGTTAGGTAGAGATCTGTAGATTTTTAGAAAGATGTATATGGTGATAATGCATTGAGATAGAGTTACAGAGCATATCATCCACAATTATATGGAATACTTTAGCAACCTCCAAGGGGTGACTGCCTTCTTGCTCTGACATTTATGTTTAGTTAATTTAAAACAATGTGGAAATGAAATACAAATCTATACAGCAACAGGTTTTGTGGATGATTCTCAGATTTCAAAATGCCTCCTGAAATTTTCAAATATGAAAAGATGAAGAGTGAAATAGCTAACAGAAGAGTGGAAAGTAACAACAGTACAAAGAAGAAAGAAAAAGAAAAGTATATAATAAACATGGATCAAAATTTTACAGCAAACAAAAGCATTTGCTGTAACTTAGTTATTAATTGAATTCCAATGACATTTCACATTAGGAGAACTCAATAACTTTCAGATGACAGATTTTAAGGGATATATTCAGACCATGGTGTGAAGGTATAATCCCACCACTATTTTAGATATGCCCTCTGATTTAATTTGATAAAATAATGAAAATTATGACAATTCAGGAGGTAGAAACATGATGTTTACAGAAAGGCAGTTTCTTCCTATGCCAGGGGTTGGCAAATGTAAAACAAGAGGCAAGTAACACCAACCCCCACATTGCAAGTTTTCATGCTAACTGCTGGTATAAAATATGTATATAGGAAAAGTAACATCTTAACATACTACAAAGAAAATTATAATACATATTGTTCATGTAGAAGTTTACACCTTATTAATGTATATTTATTTCTAAAGCCTAGGCTACAAGCTGCATTGAAATCTCAAGCATCAAACTGCTTGAAGGAACCCCCAAAGGTCCACAATTCCATATAATACTGTTTTACCTTGATGCTCAGTGTTTTCAATTTTATAACTGTCACAAAGTACCTTCCTGTCACACAATATTACATTTACACTAACATACACCCACCATTTCTTTAATGAATGTTGTTATGGATGTCTTTTTTTTGTGTGATGAGAGTATCACTAACAAAGCAAGCATTTGTTTCTCATCTCTGAATAAGTTCAAAGTTGATGGTAAGTCATCTTTTGGAATTTGTGCAGTTTGTGTGCTGCAGGTACACTTATGATATTGTGTCATGATATGATTCAATGGCAACTCAATTCCCAGAAAGGCAAAAAACAAAACAATGTGACATATGGGTTTTGACTCATCTTTACATTTAACTAGTGGACCAAAATGTTAAATTCCACTGTTACTGTTTTGTTTACTGGTTCTCCCCTCTGAGTTGTCAACCACTCTGTAGTTATGAAGGAGCCATGATACAGTTCCAAGGTTTATGGCTTGAAGGGGAATGTCGGGGGTGTGTGTGTGTGTCGGGGGGGGGGGTGTGTGTGTGTGTGTGGGTGTGGTGATGAGATGAACCTGTGTGATGAAAAAAAGATTTGGGCAAAATGGTACTGCTGTAATTCCAATTTATTTCACAACCCTCAAGCTAAATGTAGCTTAGTTACATTAATAACAAGGAATCAGATATGGGACCCTCTGAGCTTAATATGATCAAAAGTTAGGTAATGGTATTGGAGTACAGATCAGCCATGATCAAGTAAACAGAGGAATAAATTTGAAAGACTAAATACCCTGATCTTGTTCCTATTTTCCCTATTGTTCCATGTTTTCCAGGCCTCTCTGAATACTGGATTAGTCCTGGGGAACTGGAGATTGTAAATGTGATACCATTGTTTAAGAAAGGGTTGAAAAACTTCAGACCTGTCAGCTTGACATTAATAGTGTGAAAAGTGATGGAGGCCATAATACTGGATAAGGTAAATATACATTTAGAGGAAAATAGATTAATACAATACCATCAACATGGCTCTGTCAAGGGCAGATCATGTCTCTCAAATTTAATTGAGCTCTTTGAGGTGACAAGTGGTGGATGAGGTTAGGGCTGTGGATTTTATATATTTAGACTTTCAGACAACACTTGAACTGTGCTACATAGCAAGTTATTGACAAATTAGAAATATCTGGATTGACTGGTCCTTGGCAACATAGGATAAGAACCATATTACAGAGGAGGAAGTGCTGGATGTCTTGAAATGCATAAAAGTGGATAAATCCCCAGGACTTGATCAGGTGTACCCTGGAACTCTGTGGGAAGCTAGAGAAGTAATTGCTGGGCCTCTTGCTGAGATATTTATATCATCGATAGTGAGGTGCCGGAAGACTGGAGGTTGGCTAACGTGGTGCCACTGTTTTAAGAAAGGTGGTAAGGACAAGCCAGGGAACTATAGACCAGTGAGCTTGACGTTGTTGGTGGGCAAGTTGTTGGTGGGAATCCTGAGCAACAGGATGTACATGTATTTGGAAAGGCAAGGACTGATTAGGGATAGCCAACATGGCTTTGTGCATGGGAAATCATGACTCACAAACTTGATTGAGTTTTTTGAGGAAGTAACAAAGAGAATTGATGAGCGCAGAGCTGTAGATGTGATCTCTATGGACTTCAGTAAGGCTTTCCTCAAGGTTCCCCATGGGAGACTGATTAGCAAGGTTAGATCTCACAGAATACAGGGAGAACTAGCCATTTGGATACAGAACTGGCTCCAAGGTAGAAGACGGGGTGGTGGTGGAGGGTTGTTTTTCAGACTGGAGGCCTGTGACCAGTGGAGTGCCACAAGGTCCGGTGCTGGGTCCTCTACTTTTTGTCATTTACATAAATGATTTGGATGTGAGCATAAGAGGTAGTTAGTAAGGTTGCAGATGACACCAAAATTGGAGATGTAGTGGACAGTGAAAAGGGTTACCTCATATTGCAACAGGATCTTGACCAGTAGGCCAATGGGCTGAGAAGTGGCAGATGGAGTTTAATTCAGATAAATATGAGGTGCTGCATTTTGGGAAGGCAAATCTTAGCAGGACTTATACACTTAATGGTAAGGTCCTAGGGAGTGTTGCTGAACAAAGAGACCTTGGAGTGCAGGTTCATAGTCCCTTGAAAGTGGAGTCGCAGGCAGATAAGATAGTGAAGATGATGTTTGGTCTGCTTTCCTTTATTGGTCAGTGTATTGAGTACAGGAGTTGGGAGGTCATGTTGTGACTGTACAGGATATTGGTTAGGCCACTGTTGGAATATTGCGTGCAATTCTGGTCTCCTTCCTATCGGAAAGATGTTGTGAAACTTGAAAGAGTTCAGAAAAGATTTACAAGGATGTTGCCAGGGTTGGAGGATCTGAGCTACAGGGAGAGGCTGAACAGGCTGGGGCTGTTTTCCCTGGAGCGTCGGAGGCTGAGGGGTGACCTTATAGAGGTTTACAAAATTATGAGGGGCATGGATAGCATAAATAGGCAAAGTCTTTTCCCTGGTGTTGGGGAGTCCGGAACTAGAGGGCATAGGTTTAGGGTGAGAGGGGAAAGATATAAAAGGAACCTACGGGGCAACTTTTTCACGCAGAGGGTGGTACGTGTATGGAATGAGCTGCCAGAGGAAGTGGTGGATGCTGGTACAATTGCAACATTTAAGAGGCATTGGATTGGTATAAGAATAGGAAGGGTTTGGAGGGATATGGGCTGGGTGCTGGCAGGTGGGACTAGATTGGGTTGGGATATCTGGTCGGCATGGACGAGTTGGACCGAAGGGTCTGTTTCCGTGTTGTTTATCTTTATGACTCTATGACACTAAGTTGGCTAAAAGATAGGAACCAGAGAGGAGGTATAGGTGGGCATTTCTCAGTTTGGCAATAATTTGAAAATGATATTCCCCAGGGATCAGTGTTAGGATCCTTGTCTTTTCTGATTGATGTAAACGATTTGGAGATGGGTTTTGGGGTCAAAATTTGCAGATGTTACAAAGCTACGAGAATAGTGAATTGTGAGTATGATGCTATTGGCAGACATTGACAAGTTGGCCACATTTACAGAGGGTGGTTTATTTGTGAGATAAGCTTCCAGAGGAAGTAGTAGATGCAGGTACAGTTATCACATTTCAGAGACATTTGAACAGCATATGAATAGGAAAGGTTTAAAGGGACGTGGGCCAAACGCAGCAAAATGGGATTAGTTTAGTTTAGGAAACTTGAATGGCATGGACGAACTGGATGGAAGGATCTGTTTCCATGCTGTATGACTCTAAATGGGCAGAAATCTCAAAGATGAATTTAAATACAGAGAAATGTGAAGTAATGCATTTTGATAGAAGAAATGTGGAGACACAACAGAGGCTGAAAGGTACAACTTTGAGGGGAGTACTAGAGCAGAAGGACCCGGGGTTAAGTGGATTCTCTGATGTTTTCAGTCAAGTTGAAACAGTTTTTAAGGAGGCTTGGATTTATAATCAGAGGCATAGAGTATAAAAGTAAGGAAATTATACTACAAATCTGGTTAGACTACATTTAGAGAATTGTGTTCAACTTTGGGCACCTTATTTAAAAACGGATATTAAAGTCATAGAGAGAATTCAAAGGCGATTTACTCGAATGATATTTTGAATGAGAGATTTTATATTTGAGAAATTGGGCTCATTCAACTTGGAGCAGAGAAGATAAAAGAGGTGACCTTACTGAGGTGTCAAAATTATGAGCAAGTTTGACAGGATTAAAAAAGCTATTCTGTTTCCACTAGTTAGTATGTCAGTAACCAGGGGTCATAATTTCAAGATAGTCAGCAAGAGAGTTAGGAGTGAGATGTGGAGAAAATTCTTTACTCAAAGAGTTGTATGCATTTGAAATGTGCTGCCTGGGAAATTGGTGGAGGCAGATTCCACAGGAGCTTTCAAAAATTGGATAGGTATTTGAAAGTGATGAACTTAGAGGGCCAAGGATAGGTTGAAGATTGGGACTAGCCTCGCCTCTTTCAGAAGTTGGTACACACACGGGTCAAATGGCTTCCAAATGTACTGAAAAAATTGATCCAACTGTCACAACTCCCTCGCAAATGAGAGAAATTCTAATATTTATACATTGTTTTTCACAAATACTACTGCAATTTGTTCGAACCATATAGCACAAGAGCACAACACTGTCTACTGCCTCTCTTGCCTGTGTTAGCTCTTTGCAAGCAGTGTAAATGTGTTATTTCTATGCGTTTCCCCCTTAAAAACAAATGGATAAAAATTTAATGAATGCGACCAATGATTGTTGTATCTACAATTCTATCAGGTTCGAAAATAAAATTTAGTTATGTGAAAATAAAGTCACCTTAGATGGCTACTGCTTCTTTTGCTAGTGACGTTACATATATATCCCCCGATTATTGACCCTTCCATAATTGCTCTTTCTTTATTCTATCAAAATTGCTAATGAAGTGGAAATACCGGATCCGTTCACTGGTATAAAGAGAACCCCAGCTTCTGCACCTAAATGAAGTCCGTCCTCCCTCATACAATATCCTCGACCCTCGAAAACTAATTAACATCCTTCAAAAGTGAGCACAATACAGTTCCCTAGGAAGAGACTATACCTATGGACATTTATGAAGATAACATCAGAGCATAAGAATATCTTTCCAAATCAAACAGCTGAGGGATGTTATTACACCTCTCAGATGCAAGTGTGACTTGAACGCAGGCCTCCAGATTCAGATATGTGAAATAGAAAGCCATAGGACCCTAAGATCAGAGCGTATTGCCTATTGATGGGAGCACCAGAGACAGATCTGGGATCAAAACACAGCCACGTGACCAGGCAGACGGCTGGCAGCTCGCTGATGCCGTCATGCCGTTCCCAGCGGAGGGCACGCGCTGTGCTCTGATTGTTCCGCGCCGGTCAAAACACCCGGGCGCGCGGACACAGATGTCATAATCAAGCGACGGAATTCAAATTAACGGAAGAGGCGCGAGAAACAATGAACGGGGAGACGGCACTGCCCAGACTGGTGAGTGACA
>NW_025203048.1:0-1990 GCF_004010195.1 Chiloscyllium plagiosum
CTTCCCTCCACTAAAAGTGAGATATCTACTCCATTATAATTCTACTTCAGGGTCCTCCTTGTGTTTCTGACCACGTGATCAGCTGAAAGGAGCAAACACAGGCGTTCAGTGGACAGGCACAGACCAAATTTTAAAGACATGAGTCAAAGATGCTGAAACTCCCTGTCCAACATGGAGCACAACTTGGGACACAACGGGAAATGAGCAATAACCCGAAACACAACCCCCTGTCCATGGAGCACCACATGGGACACACCAGCAAGTGAACAACAGTCCAGCACACACACCGCTGTCCAACATGGAGGGCGACGTGGGATACACCGGGAAGTGAACGGCTGCCCTGCACACACACGCACACCTCTTCATGAATCACCTTAAGGGACACACCAGGAAGTGAACAACAGCCCAGCACACACTCCCCTGTCCATGGAGTAACACATGAGACACAGCTGGAAGTGAACAATAGCCTGACACACAGCATTATATTATTTCTAAACTTCATGAATCCAGTATTCGATACAATACACAACCAAAAATCAAGGCTAGAGAAAGATACAGATAGACAGAGACATACACATTAAAGATAGAAACGGACAATTAAGACACAAACAGAGCATGTTGTTGAAATATGAGGTAAAAAAAAAACAAGGGAGTGGGTCTATCTGGAGCAGTGAGACCTTGGCTGGTCAGGGCACAAGAATGAGAACATTGAATATAGGCATTGCCAGATCAGCTGACCAAATCTGTTCGCTAAATTCTGAATTTGCCTCACAGAATAAACGCAGAAACTATACACTGGGACAAGTAGACAACCCAGCATGGAGAGCTATGCAGACTGTGCCAGTGTATTGCTCAGTAAACTGATCTATCTGCCTAGCATGGAGAACTGTGCAGACTGTGCTAGTGTATTGGTCAGTAAACTGATCTATCTGCCCAGCACGGAGAGCTATGCAGACTGTGGCAGTGTATTGCTCAGTAAACTAATCTATCTGCCCAGCATGGAGAACTGTGCAGACTATCCCAGTGTATTGCTGAGTACACTGGTCTGTCTGCCCAGCATGGAGAACTGTGCAGACTATCCCAGTGTGTTGCTGAGTACACTGGTCTATCTGCCCAGCATGGGGAGCTGTGCAGACTGTGCTAGTGTATTGCTCGGTAAGGTGGAATATCTGCCCAGCATGGGGAACTGTACAGACTATGCTAGTGTATTGGTCAGTAAGGTGGACTATCTGCCCAGCATGGGGAGCTGTGTAGTTTATGCTCGTGTATTGCTCGGTAAGGTGGACGATCTGGCCAGCATGGGGAGCTGTGCTGACTATGCCAGTATATTGCTCAGTAAGCTGGACCAGCTGCCCAGCATAGCAGTATGGTAAAGCTTTGCCGGTATATTGCTGGTACATTTGCACTGCGTAACTGCCTAACACGGGACAATTTGCAACCCATACTGCGAGTGATAGTAAATGGGCTCCCACAAATTAATGTCTCTGTATCTTCATGCATCAGTTCAAGACAAGGAGTTTGTGTGCATGTGTGTGTGTTCTGGGGCAGTGTTAGATGTGAAACTCATTCTCTAAGACAAAACACACTTGGAGGATATCAGTTTAAATATGAACAACTGATCGGGCTTGGTATAATGGACAGAGAGAGATAGTTCATGGGCAGCTGTTAATGACGTTCTTGAGAATATTAAATAAAGGCATTGCCGGACCCAATAGCATTATAGATCAGTGCGCACAGGAATGATGGATGGATGGGGAGTTCTGTGTGATAGAGGATATGAGGTGTGGAGTATTGACGCGGAGTTGTTTCTGCAGTCTTGCCGCTGTGAGTGTCAGCAACAGACGAATGCCATCTTTAAGACTGTATTTCACAGCTCATGGTTCAAATAGCAGATGGGATAAAACAGTGAAGTATATACTGCATTTATCAGTAGTTATAATTAGGAATAGTCAGGGTATAGTGTCAGGAATTGGTTCATGTCCAAAGGGAT
>NW_025203048.1:3212-7710 GCF_004010195.1 Chiloscyllium plagiosum
TGCTCCCACTATAAAGTGGGATAACACATTGAACGGAGCTCACTTATCATTAAAAGATGGACACCGTCCACTGGGGTAATTCAACCCATGGCGACTAACATTAATCACAGTCACTGAACAAACAGGTTCAGTTAACCCTTTCCTGACATCACTTTTCATATCCCAATAAAAGGAACATTTACTCGATGTGAGTAGAATGGATGGGAATTGCTTAGGGATGGACCATAAATCTTTCAATATTCTTATTGCTTCTTTTGTATGTGAGAGTAGTGCCAGAAGACTGTAGGACTGTATATATTACATACTGTTTATAAACAGCGACAGTGAAAAAGTAACAGACCCGCTGCATAAGGTGACTGGTGGGGTAATTTCCAGAGCCAATAAACCAGTGTATATATTTATTGTCCATTTACTTTGTGCAATTTTGCTCCTGGTTTTATGTGCACTGTTGTCAAATTCTTCCATAACCTTGGGACATCATTCAGAGCATCGAGACTGCTGCGCAGGAACAGGAGGAAGTATTCTGTCCCCACGCCCCTGTTACAAAGGGACAGAGGAGGCCATTCAGCCTCTCAAGTTTGTAACAGAGGGACAGAAGGGTGTCATTCTGTTTCTTGAGTCTGTTATACAATAACTATCAGTTGTAAAATACTTATGGAGAAGAATACTGCGAATATAAATTTTAAAGTTTTAAGTTGAGTGAGGCCAACTTTGAACGTTTTATGTTGACACTTTCAAAAGCTGCTTTGGAGAAGCTATTGGCGGGAAAGTGGGAGACCTTCACAAATGATTTACAGAGTCTACCGACAGCATGTTACTGTCCATGAGCAGGGTAAGGCTGGTAGTTGTAGGGAATGCTGAATGGCGAGCAGAATTGAGGCTCTGTTCAAAAAAAGGCGGTAGCATATGATAGGTACAGACAGTAGGGATCGAGTGAATCCATTGTGGAGTACCAGGGATGTCGGCTAATACCTAAGAGGGAAATCAGGAGGGCAAAATGGGGACATCAGATATCTTTTGTAAATAAGGTAAGGGACATTCCAAAGTGATTCTACAAATACATTAAGGTCAAAAGAGTAACTAGAGAGAGAACAGGACCCCTTAAAGATCAGAAAATTAACCTATGTGTGGAACTACACAAGATCGGTGAGATAATAAATAGTTTGCATCAGTATTTACTGTGGAGTAGGATATGGAAGGTCGAGAACTTGAGGAAATGAATAGTGATATCTTGAAATTTGTCCATATTACAGAACATGAGGAGCTGGATATTTTAAAATGCATTAAGGTGGTTAACCCCCTCTGACCTTTTAATTGACTCTTGGTTAGGCACATGGATTTTAGTACAATGAAGGGCATGAAGGTTACTCTGACCTTTGAGTAGGATAAACTGCCGGCACAACATCAGCAGCTCAAGGGCCCGTACTGAGCTGCACTGTTCTATGATCCATGAACTAATCAGATGTACCCCAGATCTGTTGGGAAGCCAGGGAAGTAATTGTTCGGTCTCTCGCTGAGATATTTGTATCATGGACAGTCGCAGGTAAGGTTGTGCGACAGTCGCAGGTAAGGTTAAAGAACAGTTGGTAAGGAAAAGCCAGGAAACTATAGACAAGTGGGACTGATGTCATTGGTGGGTAAGTTGTTGGAGGGGATTCTGAGGGATTCTGAGGGACAGCATTTACTTTTGTTTAGAAATGCAAATTCCGATTAGCAATAGTCAACATGACTTTTTGTGAGGAAATCGCGTCCCACTAATTTGTTTAGCATTTTGAAGAAGTGACGAATAAGATTGACGAAGGCACAGAAATAGAACTATGGAATAGAATACAGACTTTAGTAAAGCATTCAAAAAGGTTCCGCATGGTAAACTGGTTAGCATGGTGAGATCACATGGAATACAGGGAGAGGTGGAGGTAATTGGCTCGAAGGTAATAGACGAAGTAAATGTTTATGAACTGTTATTTTTTTTTGGACTGGAGGCCTGTGACCAGCAGTGCACCCCAAGGATCGAATGGATTTTGTCATTTTATATAAATAATTTGGATGTGAATACAATAGGAATGGTTAGTGAGTTTGCAGATAATACCAAAATTGGTGAGGTAGTGGACAGTGAAGATGGCTTACTCAGAGTAAAACGGGACGCTGATCAGATAGGCTAAAGGGCCGAGGAGTGGCTGATGGAGTTCATGTTAGACAAACGGAAGGTGTAACATTTTGTTGAGGCAAATTGTGATAGCACTTACAGGTAGGATCCTGCGAAGTGTTTTCAAACACAGACAGCTACATAGAAATTATAGGAGCCCTGTAGTGTGGAACCAGGCCATCTGGCCCACCGAGTCCACACTGACCCTCCAGATAACATCCCGACCAAAAAAACCCAAACGTTACCCCGGTAACTCTACATTTGCCATAGACAATCCAGCGAACCTGCACATCCCTGGATACTGTGGAACAATTTAGTGAGGTCATTGAACCTAACCTGGATATTTTTGGCTGTGAGAGGAAAACCAAACACCCAGAGGAAACTCACGCACACACAAGGAGAGCGTGCAAACACCTCACAGAATGTCACCAAAGGGTGGAATCGAACCCAGGATATTGGTGCTGTAAGGCAGTATCGCTCGGCACTGTGACACTCAATGACCAGCTGCGCGAGAATCTGGATCCTCCCACTTTCTCTGGATCTGTCACATCTGTTCAAATGATACCGAATTCCAGTGCGGTGCTTCCAACAAGTCTTCCCTTACCTCCACAGGGTCTTAAGCTGTGACTGACACATTGCCTGCTCTTCGCCCTCACCTCTTCCCCTTTTCCCAGATCAAGTTGTCCATTAATACGGCAGCATGCAAGATAATTGTTGATCTAAAATAAAACAAAGAGCTGCATATACTGGAGATCAAAAACAAAAGCTGTCCTGATGAAGAATTAACAAATTAAAAACGATGACTCACTCTCTTCCTTCAGAGGATTAGGAAAAAATTGAATTCTGAAGTGAATTCCTGATGAAGGGCTTATGACCGAAACATAGACTTTCCTGCTCCTTGGATGCACCCTAACCTGCTGTGCTATTCGAGGGCCAAACTTTCGACTTTCAAATGGTACCAGACCCCTCGGGGTTTGCCTGCAAACGCTTATATATCTAATTTCCTGTTTAGAACGTACACATTTTTCCCTGCAGTCTTGACTTCCATACACATCTCCCACCAGTGCTTACTTGTACTTCTCGTTTATAACCTCCAGTCAAATTGTTTCTGTGTAATCTGATTGCTCGGGTGAGATGAATGGTAGATTCAGCGAGATCTTTCCTGAGGCCTTCCTTGATGTCACAAAACCTCATTGCACTTTGTTCGAACAATATATGAATTGGAAAAGCAGAGAAGGATATGGGCCAAGTGCAGGGAAATTGGGGTTAATGTGGACGGACATTTTGGTTGGTATGGACCAGTTTTGGCTGGAGGGCCTGTCTTCGTGCATGACAGCAAATGAAAGTGGTTTGGGGTATAGACAGAGCGGGTGAGATTGAGCAACAATATCATGGAAGCATGTGCTCACAGTTTTCAGAATGCTGAGATATAGACATTTCGATAGCATCAGGCAAAATAAGCCAGTATTACCAGGAATGATGGTGAACAGAATATAGGTGTGAGTTCAGATGATGGAGAGTTGTGGATGAGGATTTGTTCTGCAGCTCTGTAACTGTGAATGGGGTCAGTAGAGTCTTCAACTTATCCGTCTGATTCTAACAATAATTTATCTTTGAGTGATTTTCATTGAGTGTGACAGGGGGATTCTCTGCACGAGGCCGAGCTCGTTTCCTGGTGCTATCTTATCGAACTCACCTCATTAACTACCCACCCTAACCCATGGTGTCACTCCCATTCAATGTTAAACCGATTCTCCCACCCACTTTGGCTGGAGGTACCCACCAGCGCCCAGATGCCACTGGATATTCCATTATCCCTGACACTGGTGCCATCTTTAAAAGGACAATGGGCACTCGATTGATCTTTCCTCAGTTTGGAGCTGCCATGTACGTCTTACCCAGAGCATAGCAGATAAGGGTCAATTACACCACGGTTTGTCAACAGGGTCACAGATATCTTGGCGGATGGGTTAAAACATCTCTTCCCAGAGTGGGTCACACCACCAGACCCACCGAGCATGATCTGAGCTCACCACCCAGCTCAGTGCAGTATCTGCGATCTGTAGGAATGTCCAACAATACAGGACAAACATCGATAACATTCCCAACTCTGTGAGGATAAGGGTCATCGTATGCTCTCTGGTCTCTCAAACCCAATGTATGTCTGTTCCAGCACCGACACCCGAACAAAGCTCATGCTCCACCACTCTCACTCCTGCATGCAGCGCCCCCTCCCTCCCTCTGTGTATCTTGCCCTTTTAATATCCCGACAGATTGTACGTTGCTCCGGAGAATGCTGATTATGGAATGTTCCAGATAATATTCCAAATAATTCCCAGTTTCAGGAAAATG
>NW_025203048.1:7725-8161 GCF_004010195.1 Chiloscyllium plagiosum
ATCTGACTGTCTCCTGAGCTTCACGTTGCAGGAACTTTCAATCATTCAGCCCACTGGTTTCCTGTCACAAACCAGACGACACTCACGCACTTTCTACCCTGGGTTTCTTCAAGCATGTGTTTGGCAGGCATTTCCCACGGGGACCAACCCTCCAAAAAATATGTTCCATCAGCTTTTTACTTTCATACAATGGTTAGCATGCTTCACACAGACCAATCAAAAATGTACTCATATTTTATAGTTATAAAATTAGTAATTCTGGTTATTTTGCTTGGGTCAACTTATTCAACCAAAGTCAGCATCTAGTCAACTCTCTCGTTATAAATTACAATTTCCAGCGGAGATTTTGTTTTCCTCAGCCATTATCTTGACCGTTATCTGAATTGAACCTTTCTTTTTCCTACTTATCAAAGTTTATATTTCACTTTGACTTTGG
>NW_025203049.1:0-6753 GCF_004010195.1 Chiloscyllium plagiosum
CACCTGGAATATACCGAGGCAAAATAATTAATTTTGCCATTGGGTTGGCCATTTCCCTGTGGACACAGACACTATCCCCTGTAATCTTCATGTCCATATAATCTGATTCACTTGCTGACTTAGTGGAGCTCAATTTACACGAATAGTGAGCCGAGGTTTATCATCTTTAAATTACAAGATAGATAGATATCCAACTTGACAAAAATCCTCTCTCTCTCTCTAATATCCCCGAATGACCTGACAGTTCTGAAATGTATGTGCTAATTCACTAGTTCATAATCCTCGACGTCAGCGCATCAAACTAGAGTTGAGTCTGTTCATCCTACTTCCAAGGTTTCTACTTCTTTGTCCTGATATTTTCTGAAGGGCATCTGGAACCTCTCTGATTTGAGTGGCTTTCTTTTTAGCTTTGAGGTAGATGTGCCAGTGTTGGACTTGGGTGGAGAATGTCAGAAGATACATGACACCAGGTTATGGTGCAGATGAAGGGCCCTTGCCTAAAATGTCGATATTCCTGCTTCTCCTATGCCGTGTGACCTGCTGTGCTTTTCCAGCAGCACTGTAATCTTGATCAGATTATCACCGTTTCGCTTTATTTGAAACCACAGGCTTTAGTGTGAATTCCAATGCTCTTTTAGCAAGTTATCCGGAACATTTCTGACTTCAGTGGCATATCAGTTGTTTGGTGCAACGATGAATTTAGTTTAATTTAAATTCTGTTTCTCTCTCAGGACAGATGTTACGTAAGGCAGTACTGAATACTTTAATTTTCCCTCTGCAACTGACCAGTCTCAAAACAAGTTGCTTCCTTTTTAATGTCTCAGTTACAATATTTCATTAAACGTAGTTCAATGCAATCAATCAAAAAAATGGGTTTCTGTTCCCCGGCTTGCCACACCAACACGAGGAGTCCTATTCCATTTTCACATGCTGCTTCCGGAGACATCACTGATGCAACCTTCCTCCACCGTCACAACACAAGCAAATGAAGACAAAGGTGAAAGTGAGAGAGAAGAGATGTGACTGGGCTGGTGATCAAAATCAAATATGCTCAGAGGCCTCGATGCTGCCTATACTGCCAATGCTTGCCATCATAAAACAAAGCAAGGTGACGTGGGAGATTGACCAGTGCTCGAGTGTGTCTCCTGTGAAGTGAGACTAGAGAGTCTGGGATTGGTTTCATTCAAATCCACCGCCATCAAGTTGGTGTTATTCAATGATCACTCTCTTCTGCTGGCCATCAAGAGAACATGCAATCCACACATGAAACTGTTGCTCCCAGAACATATTGGAGAAGCTTTATAGGAAACACACAGTTTGGACAAAGTTGAAGCTCCTCTTTGATTCTCCATGACACTCGTGGGAAACGTTCAATGTGAGTGCCAAAAGGATCATTATCCTTAAATATGTTCTCGAAGCGTGCAGAGTATATGCCTGCTGCCGACAATCTGGGTCGATGTCACGGAGGATCTTAAGGAAGTGAAGAGCTAGGAAGACCTTCTAAGAAACTATCCTGATCCAGGGTCCACACTGTGGAGCAAGATGAAACGTGCTCCCTTTTGCCTTTCCAGAAGGTGGACAGGGAAAGCTGTGTGCTCAGAACCTGATGGCAGAAGACGTCTCTGTAACGTTATCTCAGTCTGACATGTTGAGGATTACCAAATTCTTTCATGACAGACTATGTGGCATGAAGTCCACAGGCAGCACACCCTCTTAGTCATTCCTCCCGACCATGTCGTTCTAAGATGATAGCACACGGGAGAGGCTGCACCAACCGTCTTCCCGGGTTGAGCTGATAAAGACCGTCGGGTCCTCAGAAAAGTAAATGGCTACCTGGAAATGACGAATTGCCAGCCAAATTGTATTCTGATTCTGTGAGACTTGATTGGCCAAAATTTGCTGGAAGTAGACAAGAATACGTGTCTAAAAGGTAGCCTTTGTGAATCCATGAGGAACGGTATCTTTCTACTTCACTTAAAATCAGAAAAGGGCGAAAGATGAACGACAACCAATTTCCTTGTTGAATGTAAATTGAGACGTCCTAACTAAGTTTATTACCAACCCCGGATCAGTTCTGCATTGAGCTCAGTGTTTCACCCTGAACAAACGTGATCTGTACTGGCTGCACGATTCCTGCAAGCCTCTCACTTCCCAGGGATGCAATCGCTCACATGCAGGACAGGGGACTTAGGAGCCTGCCTCATCAGCCTCGACCAGGAGATGGTCTTTGATAGGGTCTCGCACACATATATGTGGGATGTTCTTTTCAAACTGTGCTCTTGGAAGGGAATCCACAAATGAATGCGACTGTTCGACACAAAATTATTAGTGCAGCGTCAATCATTGGTTGGAAATCAGAAAGCTTTCTGGTCAGATCGATAATCGGGCAGGGCTGTCACTCTCACGTTTCCTTTCTGATTGTTGACCTGGACGGATCTGATTAATTGTTGAAAATCATTTAGGCATTTCTTCCTCTTCGGCAGAAGTCTATCCACTGAGAACTTATTTAGTCACATTCCTCAATCCATCACTCCTCATTTTTACATTATTTCTTTCCTTAGATTCAGCATTCAGGTTCAGAGAGAAATTCTTCATTCTCGATTTTAACAAACATTTCAAGCATTTTATGATCACTCTTCCCCAGTGCAATAATCTTGTAAATTCTGTACTTTTTGTAGAAAGTATATTAACTTGTTGAATGCTTGCATCTGTTCTCTTGTATTAATTTAATCAGTGTGAGATGTAAACATTTCGTCCTTTTATGTATTATTTCTGTCCAAATACCACTAGCATGAAATAATTAAGAAAAATGACAGGTGAGATTTCGACAATAACTGTATCACTTTATGTGTACATTATTGAGGATATTCCTAAAATTAAAAAGTAGTGCTCCATGAAGAACTCTGTTCCTGAAACTGTGAGGCATGTGACCGACATTTTTTTTCATCCTGAGCATTATGATTATGAAGCAGAACATCGTCATGGATCCGGGTCAGTTACTTGTTGCTTTTATCCTCTCAATTTCAGATTGTCTCCCTCAAGTGAGCTGCGTCATTCACATCCAAACTGAGATTGATGCCAGGTCGCCAATCCTCAGACTGTTTGAATAAAATGTTCATAATGGCGGTATCATGCTTCCACAGAAGAGTAGCAATCCCCATCCGAATATAACAAAACCCACGCTTCCAAAGTTCGTAATATCCAGAGTCTGCTCCAATAATCCACATGTCCAAAACCCTTCCTCCAAGATCCACTGTTTCCAGCCACGTGTTCATCGGTCCAATGAGTGCTTAGAGTAACGAGGGTTCAATTGTTTGCCAATTTGCTGAATTTTACTTATGCGAGTTCATCGCTGTTTATACCTGTTATTGTCCTGAGCCCAGCCAGCTGGACGTCATAAAATCTGAGTTCTCTGATGGTGGCTGTTAATCTGATCCAATGAGGGAGCAACGACTTAAAAAAAAGATGCATGAACATCAGGGATATTAAGATGGAACTTTATTGCTGGAACAGCACAGCAGGTCAGGCAGCATCCAGGGAACAGGAGATTCGACGTTTCGGGCACAGGCCCTTCTTCAGCAATAAAGTTTCAACTTTGATCTCCAGCATCTGCAGACCTCACTTTCTCCTCGATATTAAGATGGTGAATGTCTGACTGAATGATAGGCCAATGGCAAAGGGTGTAAGTAAAGGGTGATTAATGACAGGATGCCCGCCCTCAAGAATGAGTTCGTTACGATATATTGTGTTTCCTTGTGCACCAGGCATTTGGGCTGTTCACTTTCTAACTTTTTCGCTTCCATCCCTGTCACACCTTAGCCAACCCCACACCTCAATGTGTGTTGACGTGCTGTCGAGGCATTTTGTACTCCAGGCACAGTTGAGACAATATACCATCCTACACTCTGTCAAGTCAAGACTGAATGAGTGAGTCAGTCTTTTTAGCTTTGTCCGCTGCTGCCATTTGACGGTAACACAACAACGAATTGACTTTACAAATAGGGAAAGACAAAAGCTACTCAGAAGATTGGAGTCCACGACCATTTGAACGCAGCATCGATTGACCAAATGATGGCTGGAAAGCAAGGATACAATGATGAGTGTTTGAAATTATTCCAATGCAGTGTTTAATTCATCAAAATTATAACGGTCTGCTATGAGAAAAGTTTTCAAGGTTATAATGAAATATATTGGCACTAAGGATGGAAAGACTTCTTTTTTGCCTCTTGATTGGACTAGCATAAGCATCTAAAAAATCGATGGGTGGAATCTTTTCCAGACTGAAATGAATGAACAGTGCTTCATTCTTATCTATATTATCTTGCACAGACATTACTGTGTACTGTCACCCACTGAAACTGTCCCACTCCTTCTCAGTGTTCCTATATCCTCCTTGTCTTTTAGTGTCACTGTATTGTCACCAAACATAATACATTATATCATCTTCTCATCATTTGTTGAGATTATAAATGGCTGCGTCTCAAGAAATAATCTTCACTTATATCTGAATGGCAACATGAAAATGACACATTTCTTCCGACTGTGTTTTCTGTCATTTTCCCGTTTTCACTCGAAGTCTGAATTCCCTGTCACTGCAGGCCTCATTGATAATTTGGATTCCGGCTCAAACATTTCCAACATTTGACAGTTATGCATCCTTTTGCGTGCAAATCCCTCCTTGGCCTCACATCCCCATCTTACTCGAAACTGCTGCCTCCGAACACAGGCATATGTTTTAGGTTTCTTCTCCGTACATATGCAGTCCACCCCATGGAACAGAGAATAAATGATGCTGGTGTGCTCCTGTAGAGATCGCGTGTGTCTCAAAATGAGTTCTGAAGCATGTGAAAGGCATTCTTGTCCTAGGCTGAAGATTAGTCTTTATTGTAGCTTTTGGAACCGTTAAGAATGTTTTTATTCCAGAATGAGAATGAGAATTCCTACTGTCGTGAAACAGGCCTTCAGCCCAACAAGGTTATACTGACACACCGAACAACATCCCATCCCGACCTATTTCCCCCTGAAAAATGCAGCTCACCAACACATGCTAAATTGCCAATTTAGCATGGCCAATTAAACTAACGTGCACATTTTTGGTTTGAGGGAAAAGGACGCACACAGACTCGAGGAGAGTGAACAAACTCCACACCAACAGCTATCTGAGGGTAGAACTGAATTGCGGCTGCGTGTGCTGCAAAGCAACAGAGCTGACCACTACGCCACTACAACAGGATGCTACCTGTGGCGGGTTATTTCCAGTGAGTTATTCTACTTATTTCAATTAATTGCAGAAGACCTATTTGATTCAGAATCTGTATCTTGCAAGGTGAGGAATTCTCTTGCGCTGTTGGGTTTGACTATCGACAACCACATCAAGCCACACTGCAGGGGACGCCACTGCACTGTACATTCACTCTCCCAAGCACACACCCTTAACATACTCGCAAGCTGACGCAGACCCTCTCTCATACACAGACAC
Source organism: Chiloscyllium plagiosum (assembly GCF_004010195.1). NCBI lineage: Eukaryota > Metazoa > Chordata > Chondrichthyes > Orectolobiformes > Hemiscylliidae > Chiloscyllium > Chiloscyllium plagiosum. The sequence goes on from NW_025203049.1 coordinate 5,480, forward strand.
TCTCATATTTGCGCTGTTGGGTTTGACTATCGACAACCACATCAAGCCACACTGCAGGGGACGCCACTGCACTGTACATTCACTCTCCCAAGCACACACCCTTAACATACTCGCAAGCTGACGCAGACCCTCTCTCATACACAGACACTCTCATATGCACACAATTACACATCCCACATTCCCTCCCACTCATGCTCACTCTCACAGGCGTATTACCCATTACACTAACAAACACTTGACCAAGCCTACACGCACACATATACACGCACTCTCTATCACATGCAAACACACTCATATGCACACACTCACGCTGCCTCTTCCACACACGTAGACATATGAATTTATGGGGTCAATTTGTATCTGTACGATCACGTTTTAGTTTGTTCGAAAACTGCATGAATCCATGTAAAACTCCGTAAATTCCACTTTATAAATAGAACCAGCCTAACCCAGCACTGGGACAAAGACAGGCCTCACAACTTAATGCATTGTCTGAGCTGAGATGACACTTATTTTTCGAAGAGGACGTTGCTTGACAATATTATTTAATAGACATCCTGCGCTTTACATTTCAAAAAACAGAAAGCAACACATTCCATTCTAAAAGTTGAATGACTTGATATAAGATTGTTTAATGTATCATCACATCTTCATGATACTGTACTTATTTGGATATAAATTCTGTGTCTTATGGTCATGTTCTGCACAACCTCCTGAGAAAGGTAATGGGCTCCCAAAGCTAATGTTTACATATAAACCTGGTGTTGTGTGATTTTTCACTTTGTCCATTCCAGTCCAACACTAGCACGTCCAAATCATGGCTACTCAAACAAACAAACATTTATCCAAATAACTGACAATGTTTCAAATTATTAATCGATTCTCCCGATTCGCCAGTTATAGACATTGCCGGAAAACATCATCATCATCATCATCATCATCTAGGACTATGGTGCCTCAGCTTTTCATTTCTCATCCACAATTTTCTCACAAACACCTTCCCTGAGGAACAGTTGCAGGGCAGGCCTGGAACTGAGCTGGCTGCTCTCATTGAATCACCAACATTATTGTTTGAACATCGTGTGATTTAAGGTAGTTCAGACATCAGACACGCTCAAATGCACCTGTAATGACAACTGCAATTGTTCGGACCACAACAGTGGAATGTACCTTTGTTTATTTGCATGTTCTCCATCTCTAAACCAAGGCTTCAATGAGGTCAGTAGCCTTGGCAGCGTCCAAACTGAGCTATAGTGATCAGATTGTTGTTGAGA
>NW_025203049.1:6758-8162 GCF_004010195.1 Chiloscyllium plagiosum
TTGCATTGTCCAATCCTTCCTGCCATTCGGAGATATCACACGAGATTAATGAAATGAGTTGAAGGCTGCTGTCTGTGATGCAGGAGATCTTTGGATGAGCCTGAATTAAATCATCCTTTCGAAACTTCTGTCTAAACTTTGTTATGAATGTTTCAGCCTTATCTTTTATATTCTTGTCCTGTGCTCTACAATCATTAAGGAGAGATATGTTTGTGTAACACCTCCAGCAAGTTGATTGATTGCCCACCAACATTCATGACTCTATGCGACAGGGGTGCATCAATTGGGTTAGATTCCTAAGTTGGGGGTTCGCTTTCATCGATCTGTCTTCTGTTGCTTATGATTTCAGATGTGTCAGAAGGCCACTTCGATAACTTCACCACAAAGTCTGCAAAATAAGACTCCAATGAAAGAGTCTCGTATTCTTATTTTCGAACCGTTCTCAGAATGTATGCGTGTTGTAATCTATGTGCACAACTGTCTCTGACACATTGTCCATGACATAGACATTGACATGTTGTCAGGCCAGTACCAAACACAATATATCTTTTTTTAGATCGTGGAGTATTTCTTCTGGTGGCTGTTGAGCTTCTTCGAAAAGTAACCAACTTTCAATAATATCATGTCCTAATCTTCAGTCGAGCTCCAATTTTGATATCACTGGCATCGATGGAATCATTAAAAGTTTTTGAAATGTTTGGTGCAGCTAAAACTGCTGAGGTGGTTAATATCGCCTTTAAAGGGTCAAAGGCCGACTGGCATTCATATGTTCACTTAATGGACAGACTGTGTGTTCATCTTCTGCAGATTCCTTGACGGTGTCACTTTACTGCCGACATTTAGAGCACACGTCCAATCGAATCCACTGAGTAGGAAGAAGTGAAGTACCTTTTCATCGAGGTTGGTCATGGAAATTCCTCGATGGCCTTCGTCTTTGCGTTTTGTGGGGTCAACCTTCCATCGCCGATATTATATCCCAAGAATATCATCTCTGGTTTTGCGAATTCAGTTTTGTTAACGATTATTATCAGTTTTGCTTCTCACAGTCGTTCTGTGATCTCTGCCAACTGTACCATGTGATATTTCCAGGCATTGCTGAAGATTACGACATTATCCCAATAGACTGCACAGTTTTAAACCCAGCCACAACTCTGTTCATGAGTTTTTCAAATGTGCCGGATGACTTCTTCATTCCTAAGGGCATCAATTTATACTGATATAGCCCATTTAGGGTTACAAATGCAAATAATTCCTTTGCTGCCTCTGCTCAAGATACCTGCCAGTAATTAGGTAATACATCCAACTTCGTATTGTAACTGGCTTGTATGACTTTGTTGGTACAGTCCTCCAATCCCTGAATTTGGATAGGACTCCGATTTTGTAACTGCATTTATTGACGCATTG
>NW_025203050.1:0-8165 GCF_004010195.1 Chiloscyllium plagiosum
GCACAGGAACAGTGTGAGGAGGCTGCACAGGAAGAACGTAAGAAGACTGCACTGGAACAGTGTAAGGAGAGTGCACAGGAACAGTGTAAGTAGAGTGCACAGAAATAGTGTAAAGAGAGTGCACAGGAACAGTGTATGGAGAGTACAAAGGAACAGTGTAAGGAAACTGCACAGCAAAAGTGTATGGAGACTGCACAGGAACAGTATAAGGGGCATGCACAGGAAAAATGTATGGAGAGTGCACAGGAACAGTGTGAGGAGTGTGCACAGGAACTGTGTAAGGAGACTGCACAGGAATTGTGTATGGAGACTGCACAGGAACAGAGTAAGGAGAGAGAACACAGGAACAGTGTATAGAGAGTGCACAGGAAGAGTGTATGGAGAGTTCACCGTAAGAGTGTATAGTGAGTGCACATGAACAGTGTAAGGAGAGTGGCCAAGAACAGTGTATGGAGAGTGCACAAGAACTGTGTATGGAGAGTGCACAGGAACTGTGCATGGAGAGTGCACAGGAACAGTGGAAAGAGACAGCACAGGAACAGTGTATGGAGAGTGCACAGGAACAGTTTCAGGAGAATGTACAGGAACAGTGTAAGGAGACTGCAGAGGAACAGTTTATGGAGTGTGCACAGGAACAGTGTATAGTGAGTGCACTATAACTGTATAAGGAGAGTGCACAGGAACAGTGTAAGGAGACTGCACAGGAACCATGTAAGAAGACTACACAGGAACAGTGTTCGGAGACTGCACAGGAAAAGTGTAATGAGAGTACACAGGAACATTGTATAGACAGTGCACAGGAACAATGCATGGTGGTTGCACAGGAACTGTGCAAGGAGACTGCACAGGAACGTGTAAGGAGAGTGCACAGGAACCGTGCGGGGACAGTGCACAGGAACAGTGTATGGGGAGAGCACAGGAACAGCATACAGAGAGTGCACAGGAACAGTGTATAGAGAGTGCACAGGAACAGTGTATGGGGAGAGCACAGGAACAGTGTAAGGAGTGTGCACAGGAACAATGTATATAGAGTGCACAGGAACAGTGTACAGAGAGTGCACAGGAACAGTGTATAGAGAGTGCACAGGAACAGTGTATGGAGAGTGCACAGGAACAGTGTGTGGAGAGTGCACAGGAACAGGGTAAGGAGACTGAAGAGGAACAGTTTATGGAGTGTGCACAGGAAAAGTGTAAGGAGACTGCACAGGAACAGTGTATGGAGACTGCACAGGAACAGAGTAAGGAGCGTTCACAGGAACAGAGTATGGAGAGGGCACAGGAACAGTGTAAGGAGTGTGCACAGGAACAGCGTAAGGAGACTGCACAGGAATAGTGTAAGATGAGTGCACAGGAGCAGGTATGGAGAGTGCACAGGAGCAGTGTATGGAGAGTGCACAGGAACAGTGTAAAGAGACTGCACAGGAACAGTGTGAGGAGAGTGCACAGGAACAGTGTAAGGAGAGTGCACAGGAACAGTGTATGGAGATTGCACAGTAAGAGTGTAAGGAGAGTATACAGGAACAGTGTAAGAAGAGTGCACAGGAACAGTGTATGAAGAGTGCACAGTAACAGTGCAAGGAGACTCCACAGCAAAAGTGTAAGGAGAGTGCACAGGAACATTGTATGGAGAGTGCACAGGAACAATGCATGGTGGTTGCACAGGAACTGTGCAAGGAGACTGCACAGGAACGTGTAAGGAGAGTGCACAGGGACAGTGTAAGGATAGTGCACAAGGACAGTGTAAGGAGTGTGCACAGGAACAGTGTACGGAGTGTGCACAGGAACAGTGTATAGCGAGTGCACAGGAACAGTGTAATGAGACTTCACAGGAAAAATGTATGAAGAGTGCACAGGAAAAGTGTAAGGAGACTGCACAGGAACCATGCGGGGACAGTGCACAGGAACAGTGTATGGGGAGAGCACAGGAACAGCGTACAGAGAGTGCTCAGGAACAGTGTATAGAGAGTGCACAGGAACAGTGTATGGAGAGTGCACAGGAACAGAGTATAGAGAGTGCAAAGGAACAGTGTATGGAGTGTGCACAGGAACAGTGTACAGAGAGTGCACAGGAACAGTGTATAGAGAGTGCACAGGAACAGTGTGAGGTGACTGCACAGGAAAAGTGTAAGGAGCCTGCACAGGAACAGAGTATGGAGACTGCACACAGGAACAGTGTATAGAGAGTGCACAGGAACAGTGTATGGAGAGTGCACAGGAACAGTGTATAGAGAGTGCAAAGGAACAGTGTATGGAGTGTGCACAGGAACAGTGTAAGGAGAGTGCACAGGAACAGTGTAAGGAGAGTGCACAGGAACAGTGTGAGGTGACTGCACAGGAAAAGTGTAAGGAGCCTGCACAGGAACAGAGTATGGAGACTGCACAGGAAAAGTATAAAGAGACTGCACAGGAACATTGTTAGGAGAGTGCACAGGAGCAGTGTGAGGAGAGTGCACAGGAACAGTGTGAGGAGAGTGCACAGGAACAGTGTAAGGAGACTGCACAGGAACAGGGTATGGAGAGTGCACAGGAACAGTGTAAGGAGGGTGCACAGGAACAGTGTATGGAGAGTGCACAGGAATTGTGTATAGTGAGTGCACAGGAATAGTATAAGGCGAGTGCACAGAAGCAGTGTACACAGAGTGCATGGGAACAGTGTGAGGAGAGTACACAGGAACAGCATATGTAGAGAGCAATGGAACACTGTATGGAGACTGCACACAAATAGAGTAAGTTAACTGCACAGGAATAGTGTGAGGAGAGCGCACAGGAACAGTGTGAGGAGAGTGCACATGAACAGTGCATGGAGAGTGCACAGGAACAGTGTAAGGAGACTGCACAGGAACAGTGCAAGGAGACTGCTCAGGAACAGTGTAAGTCGAGTGCACAGGAACAGTGTAAGTAGAGAGCACAGGATCCGTGTATGGAGAGTGCACAGGAACAGTGTATAGAGAGTGCAAAGGAACAGTGTATGGAGTGTGCACAGGAACAGTGTATGGGGAGAGCACAGGAACAGCGTACAGAGAGTGCACAGGAACAGTGTATAGAGAGTGCACAGGAACAGTGTAAGGAGACTGCACAGAAAAAGTGGAAGGAGACTGCACATGAAAAGTGTAAGGAGAGTGCACAAAAACAGTGTATGGAGAGTGCATAGGAACTGTGCAAGGAGTGTGCACAGGAAAAGTGTAAGGAGAGTGCAACGAATAGTGTAAGGAGAGTGCGCAGGAACAGTGTAAGAAGAGTGCACAGTTAGAGTGTAAGAAGAGTGCACAGGAATAGTGTGAGGAACGTGCACATGGACAGTGTAAGGAGACTGCACAGGAACTGTGAAAGGAGAGTGCACAGGAACAGTGTATGGAGATTGCACAGGAATAGTGTATGGAGAGTGCACAGGAACAGTGTATAGAGATTTCACAGGAATTGTGTTTGGAGACTGCACAGGAACAGTGTATAGAGAGTGCACAGGAACAGCATTAGGAGACTGCAAAGGAACAGTGTCAGGAGACAGCACAGGAACAATATAAGGGGAGTGTACAGGAAAAATGTATGGAGAGTGCACAGGAACAGTGTATAGAGATTTCACAGGAATTGTGTTTGGAGACTGCACAGGAACAGTGTATAGAGAGTGCACAGGAACAGCATTAGGAGACTGCAAAGGAACAGTGTCAGGAGACAGCACAGGAACAATATAAGGGGAGTGTACAGGAAAAATGTATGGAGAGTGCACAGGAACAGTGTATAGAGATTTCACAGGAATTGTGTTTGGAGACCGCACAGGAACAGTGTATAGAGAGTGCACAGGAACAGCATTAGGAGACTGCAAAGGAACAGTGTCAGGAGACAGCACAGGAACAATATAAGGGGAGTGTACAGGAAAAATGTATGGAGAGTGCACAGGAACAGTGTATAGAGATTTCACAGGAATTGTGTTTGGAGACCGCACAGGAACAGTGTATAGAGAGTGCACAGGAACAGCATTAGGAGACTGCAAAGGAACAGTGTCAGGAGACAGCACAGGAACAATATAAGGGGAGTGTACAGGAAAAATGTATGGAGAGTGCACAGGAACAGTGTATAGAGATTTCACAGGAATTGTGTTTGGAGACCGCACAGGAACAGTGTATAGAGAGTGCACAGGAACAGCATTAGGAGACTGCAAAGGAACAGTGTCAGGAGACAGCACAGGAACAATATAAGGGGAGTGTACAGGAAAAATGTATGGAGAGTGCACAGGAACAGTGTATAGAGATTTCACAGGAATTGTGTTTGGAGACCGCACAGGAACAGTGTATAGAGTGTAAGAAGAGTGCACAGGAATAGTGTGAGGAACGTGCACATGGACAGTGTAAGGAGACTGCACAGGAACTGTGAAAGGAGAGTGCACAGGAACAGTGTATAGAGATTGCACAGGAATAGTGTATGGAGAGTGCACAGGAACAGTGTATAGAGATTTCACAGGAATTGTGTTTGGAGACCGCACAGGAACAGTGTATAGAGAGTGCACAGGAACAGCATTAGGAGACTGCAAAGGAACAGTGTCAGGAGACAGCACAGGAACAATATAAGGGGAGTGTACAGGAAAAATGTATGGAGAGTGCACAGGAACAGTGTAAGGAGACAGCACAGGAACAGTGTATGGAGACTGCACAGGAACAGAGTAAGGAGATTGCACAGGAACAGTGTAAGGAGACTGCACAGGAACCATGTAAGAAGATTACACAGGAACAGTGTTCGGAGTCTGCACAGGAAAAGTGTAATGAGAGTACACAGGAACAGTGTAAGAAGAGTGCACAGGAACAGTGTATGGAGAGTGCACAGTAAGAGTGTAAGGAGAGTACACAGGAACAGTGTAAGAAGATTGCACAGGAACACTGTAAGAAGATTGCACAGGAACAGTGTAAGAAGAGTGCACAGGAACAGTGTATGGAGAGTGCACAGTAAGAGTGTAAGGAGAGTACACAGGAACAGTGTAAGAAGATTGCACAGGAACACTGTAAGAAGATTGCACAGGAACAGTGTATGAAGAGTGCACAGGAACAGTGTGAGGAGAGTGCACAGTAACAGTGTAAGGAGACTACACCGCACAAGTGTAAGGAGAGTGCACAGGAACTTTGTATGGAGAGTGCACAGGAACAATGCATGGAGAGTGCACAGGAACTGTGCAAGGAGACAGCACAGGAACAGAGTAAGGAGAGTGCACAGGAACAGAGTAAGGAGAGTACACAAGAACAGTGTATGGAGAGAGCAGAGGAATAGTGTAAGGATAGTGCACAGAAACAGTGTATGGAGAGTGCAAAGGAACCATGTCTGGTGACTGCACAGGAACAGTTTACAGAGAGTGTACAGGAATAGTGTAAGGACAGTGCTAAGGAACAATGTAAGGATACTGCAAAGGAACTGTGTAAGGAGCATGGACAGGATCAAGGTTGGAGAGTGCACAGGAACAGTGTAAGGAGACTGCACAGGAACAGTGTATGGAGAGTGCAGAGGAACAGTGTATGGAGAGAGTGCACAGGAACAGTGTATGGAAAGTGCACAGGAACAGTATAAAGAGAGTGCACAGGAACAGTGTGAGGAGAGTGCACAGGAACAGTGATGGGAGACTGCACAGGAATAGTGTATGGAGAGTGCACATGAACATTATAAGGAGAGTGCACAGGAACAGTGTATGGATAGTGCACAGGAACAGTGCATTGAGACTGCACAGGAACAGTGTATGGAGAGTGCACATGAACATTGTAAGGAGAAAGCACAGGAACAGTGTATGGATAGTGCACAGGAACAGTGTAAGCCGACTGCACAGAAACAGTGTAATGAGTCTGCACAGGAATTGTGTAAGTAGAGTGCACAGGAACAGTGTAAGCAGAGTACACAGGAATAGTGGAAGGAGAGTGCACAGGAACGGTGCATGGAGAGTGCACAGGAACAGTGTAAGCAGACTGCACAGGCACAGTTGTAAGCAGACTGCACAGGAACAGTGTATGGAGAGTGCACAGGAACAGTGGAAGAAGACTGCACAGAAACATTGTACGGAGAGTGCACAGGAACAGTGTAGAGACTCCATGGGAACAGTGTAATGAGTCTGCACAGGAATAGTGTAAGTAGAGTGCACAGGAACAGTGTAAGGAGAGTGCACACTAACAGTGCATTGAGACCGCACAGGAACAGTGTGTGGATAGTGCACAGGAACAGTGTACGGAGAGTGCACATGAACATTGTAAAGAGAAAGCACAGGAACAGTATATGGATAGTGCACAGGAACAGTGTAAGCAGACTGCACAGGAACAGTGTAAGGAAGGTGCACAGCAACAGTGTACGGAGAGTGCACAGGAACATTGTAATGAGAGTGCAGAGGAACAGTGTAAGGAGACTGCACAGGAACAGTGTATGGAGTGCGCACAGGAACAGTGTATGGAGGCTGCACAGGAAAAGTGTAAGGAGACTGTACAGGATCAGTGTAAGGAGAGTGCACAGGAACAGTGTATGAAGACTGCCCAAGAACTGTGTAAGGAGACTGCACATGAACAGTGCAAGGAGAGTGCACCGGAACATTGTAAGGAGGGTGCACAGGAACAGTGTAAGAAGAGTGCACAGGAACAGTGTTAGGAGAGTGCACCAGAACCATGTGAGGACAGTGCAACGAGAGTAACGAGAGTCCACCGGAATAGTGTGAGGAGAGTGCACAGGAACAGTGTAAGCAGAGTGCACAGGAACAACTTAAGGAGACTGCACAGGAACAGTGCAAGGAGACTGCTCAGGAACAGTGAAAGTAGAGTGCACAGGAACAGTGTAAGGAGAGAGCCCCAGACCCGTGTATGGAGACTACACAGGAAGATTGTAAGGAGAGTGCAGAGGAACAGTGTTTGGAGAGTGCACAGGAACATTGTAAGGAGAGTGCAGTGGAACAGTGTAAGGAGAGTGCATAGGAACAGTGTAAGGAGACTGCACATGAACTGTGTAAGGAGACTGCACAGGAACAGTGTGAGGAGAGTGCACAGGAACAGTGTAAGTAGAGTACACAGGAACAGTGTAAGGAGAGAGCACAGGAACAGTATATGAAGAGAGCAAAGGAACAGTGTAAGTAGACTGCACAGGAACAGTGTAAGCAGAGAGCACAGGATCCGAGTATGGAGAGTGCACAGGAACAGTGTAAGGAGATCTGCACAGGAACAGTGTAAGGAGATTGCACAGGAACAGTGCAAGGAGACTGCTCAGGAACAGTGTAAGAAGAGTGCACAGGAAGATTGTAAGGAGAGTGCAGAGGAACAGTGTTTGGAGAGTGCACAGGAACATTGTACGGAGAGTGCAGAGGAACAGTCTAAGGAGAGTGCACAGCAACAGTGTAAGGACACTGCACAGGAACAGTGCAAGGTGACTGCTCAGGAACAGTGTAAGTAGAGTGTACAGGAACAGTGTAGGAGAGAGCACAGGATCCGTGTAAGTAGAGTGCACAGGAACAGTGTAAGGAGACTGCACAGGAACAGTGTAAGGATAGTGTCGAGGAATAGAGTATGGAGACTGCACAGGAACTGTGCAAGGAGAGTGCACAGGAACATTGTAAGGAGAGTGCAATGAAAAGTGTATGGAGAGTGCGCAGGAACAGTGTAAGAAGAGTGCACAGGAAAAGTGTAAGGAGACTGCACAGGAATAGTGCAAGGAGAGTGCACAGGGACAGTTTAAGGAGATTGTACAGGAACAGTGTAAGGAGACTGCTCCGGAACTGTGTAAGGAGAGTGCACAGGAACAGTGTATAGAGATTGCACAGGAATAGTGTATGGAGAGTGCACAGGAACAGTGTGTGGAGAGTGCACAGGAACAGTGTATAGAAAATGCACAGGAACAGTGTTAGGAGACTGCACAGGAACAGTGTATAGAGACTGCACAGGAACAGTGTATGAAGAGTGCACAGGAACAGTGTAAGGAGACTGCACAGGAACAGTGCAAGGAGACTGCACAGGAACAGTGTAAGTACAGTGCACAGGAACAGTGAAAGGAGAGAGCACAGGATCCGTGTATGGAGAGTGCACAGGAACAGTGTATGGAGACTGCACAGGAACAGTGTAAGCAGAGTGCACAGCAACAGTGTAAGGAGAGTGCACAGGAACAGTGTACGGCGTGTGCACGGGAACATTGTAAGGAGGGTGCACAGGAACAGTGTAAGGAGAGTG
>NW_025203051.1:0-8165 GCF_004010195.1 Chiloscyllium plagiosum
ATGAGCTCCAGATTCAACCACCCGCTGGCTGCTTATTTTTTTCTGCATATCTACTCAAACCTTTCTGTCTCTTACCTTAAATCTACGTCCCATGGTGGGTTATCAAGAGATAAAGTTTCTTTCAATCAGCCCTACCCGTATCGCTCAATAATATGTACATTTCAGTCATGCCTCGTCACAATCCCCTTTATTCTCAGCAAAAAACATCACCACTCTGTCCAATCCTTCTTCACAAGTGAAACTATTCAACCTGTCAATGTCCTGGTAAAGATCTTCTGCGCCATTGTCAGACCTATCATATACCTGCTGTAATGAGAAATGCAGAACTGCACACAATACTCCAGCTCGAGCCAAATGAATAAACAAAACAAGTAATGCAGATAATCACGGAAATTGGTCTTTTCTAATGAAGTACCCTTGCTCAGTATTGCACTGTGTTCTTTACCTGAGCCTGATGCTCTATTAATTCTGGTCCATATTTGTAAAAAGCTGCTGCATGAGGATTGATCTCAGAACCGTGGCAAATAAAGGAATTGACTAGATTGGAGGTCCAGATGGTGGGAGTCGGGGAAGTTCATCCAGCAACAATAACCCCATCAGGACGGACTGAATGGTATCAATGTGAGTCTTTGATTGTGCATCGCCTCGGTGGAATGTGAATAAGGACGAAAGGGAGGATTGTTTGAGTGTGGGAAGGAGAGAAATCTCCAAGAATGGGTGGGTTTTGTATCCTGATATATAAAATGCAGAGATGTGAGGAAGCGGGTGTTTGAAGGAGCAAAATGATAACCTCGAAGAATGTTTTCAATTTAAAAATCACTGATTCCTTCCCGCGTTCGCTAACTGGAGCAGCCTCTGTTGACTGGGAGCATTGGGATATCAGGCTGGGGAAAGGTTACTCAGCTATTTTAATCTGAAGTGAAATAGTTTTTAGCAGAACACATGTTCGTGGATTCAGAGAGCATGTGTCACAGCAAAATTTCTTATAAAGAAAATTCCTGCAAAGATTAACACGGGGATCAGCATTTGTGCAGAGAGAAACGGGTGAATATTTTCACTTTCTGACATTTCTCGTATGGCTAACTCTGTGCTGGATTAAAATGCAAGAAGGGATTTTTAGCTCGTTTCATATTATTCAATTTAAACTAAACTTCCAAAAATAAGATACATGCGGTCTTGTGATTAAGCACGAGTTTACCTCCAGTTATGAATGAAAAACGAGCGGATTTGAAATTCATCAGATCAGCGGTGATCCCATTGAATTTCTGAGCAGGCAGAGGATGAATGGAAGCTTCATGACGACAAATGCATTTTCTTTATTCCCGCTCCACAAAGTGCAAGCCATTCGACTGAAGCAGTGAAGATGACTATCATTCTGGTTGTTCAACTTGTGAACATGACTGCTGTTGATCGTGATCGAATTAAGATGAGAACTCTGTAGCATGCAAGACTGAAGGACGCTTAGGGCCAGGGCCGCAATGAATGTCGCCACCCATTATAGATCAGGCGTTTGTGGGTTCTATTCCCACACAGCTTTCATTTAATGTTGGCATTTATTACACTCAAAAATTGATCTTCCTCATTGTTGAGAAGCCGAGTAGAGCTTTGAATATCAGATCTGCAGAAATCTTCAGTAAACGTCCACGAGAACATCAGAGTCAATGTTCCAGCGTCATCAAAGGAGGCGTAGCTGAAATAGTCCGACACGCTGCTCAAGTGCCCATTTCCATTTCCCAATCCCACCCACGTAATCAATGTGACTCCGGGGAATGGCAAGGAACTAAAATAAATAGTCTACGTTCAGCATTGAAAATCTTTCGAAATGTTTTCGGAAGCGGAATCAGAGGAGAGTAAATAGTGAACTGTTGGATGAAGCAGAGACTATCGGGACACCTTATCTTCTTCAAGAGACTGCGACTTTGGTTTGGAGGCTATCGGAAATATTATTGATCCGGGACATTGAAAGGACTCCCGTCCGAAAAGCTCTGCTTTTTCTGTTGTCACTGCCAGGAAGAAAAGCACAACACTCCCTGAGCAGTAATCCAGACCAAGCTACAGCGGTGAAAGGGCCGAATCCGCATCACTAGACCATCAAAAATCAGCACTACACTGTCTTCCGCGGGTAGAGTACCAGCCTTCAAGCTCCTTGTACGTGCTCTTCTCAGGAACAAACACTTGACGATCCTCATCCCATTTTCTATCAGTTTCTTTTGTATGCCTTATCATGATAAATTCACGTCTGAATAACTCTGAATGTTATGTGGGTTTCCGCGTGTCCGACCTTGACAGACACTGAATTGAGATTTACACACCTGCTGGCTGATCAAGTTTTACTACACATTGCCTCAATCCTTCCTGCCTCTTACTTTAAACCTATGCTGCCTGGGAATCGATCACTCTTTCACTCCAACCATTTTATCCCTCATTATCTTGTAACTCTCAACCATGTCTCCTCACTATTCCTCTGGTCTCAGAAAACAAAACAAACCCAGTCTGTCTAATCTCTCTTCATAACTGAACGTCTTAAACCAGACAATATCCTTGCTAAACTTCTGCACCGTTTCCAGTGCAGTCACAACCTGCAATAATATGAATTGCAGAACTGCACACAATACTCTGGCTAGCTCTGAATGAACACATGAAGTAAATGATGAAAATTGATGCAGAAACTGGTATTTTCCAAACAAGAACGTGCACTTTGCTCAATACTGCACGGTGTTCTTTTCCTGAGCCTGATGCACCACTGATCTCTGCTCCATGTCAATAAAACCTGCTACATGGGGATTGATCTCACAACCGTGCCATCTAAATGGATTGCCTGGTTTGAATGTGTAGATAGTGGGATTGGGGAAATTCACCCAGCAACCGTGACAGCAGGATCGACTGAACGGTGTCAATATGAATGTTAGATTGTGCATCGCCTCAGTGAAATGGGAGGAGAGAAGTAAAGGAGTGTTAGTGATTGTGGGACGGATAGAAATCTCTGAGAAGGTGTGGGTTTGAATTTTGATAAATGAAACGCAGAGGTGTGAGAGCTCGGGTGCTCAAAGTGGCAAAATCATTAACATAAGAAGAATATTTTCATGTAAAAACTGATTGATTCCTGCAGAAAAAGGAAGAATTGATCCTTGGTGTACCTCGGATTGTTGCTGATCTTGCAGCATCCACGCACCATCCCAGCGCCACATGGAAAGCACGATGCAAAAAGCAAGAAGGATCGTGGCAGAGTATATCTCAGGAACAGCGCCACATGCACTTCCGGAGCACATGCCAAACAGTGACTGAGATGTGCGAACTCGGAATCTCCACAGCCTCTGGGGCCAATAAAGTTCAATGTTCAGCTCACTCTGAAGTTGTTGAGCACTGAGATTGATAGCCTTCGACAATGTTCGGAGGAACAGGGGATCTTGGCGAAATGTACTTCTCAAGAACAATGTAGTTTAACATCGATTACATCACCAATTTCCTCACTCAAATAAGTACCCACTGCTGCATACGATCATATGATCCCAGATCCCAAGCCTTGAATCAGAGAAACTGAGTGGCCCAACCACCAAGATCCAACTGGTAATGGGGAAGGGATTAACCACGCGGATGTGGCTCCTGTGATACAATTGGTGATACAATTGGATGTTACAGAGAAGGATGAAATACCGAGGTGAGGAGCTGCAACCTCACCTTGAGCAGCTTCTATTGACATGGAGCAGGGAGAAATGGTACATCAGGCTGATGGAAAGGCTATTCAGTTTATTAAATCTGCAGTGAAATAGTTTTTCGAGTACACATGTTTGTGGTTTGAGTGAGCATCTTATCCAGGGAAATGTCTCAATGTTAAAGGAAAAACGCTGCAACATTCAACTCGTGGAAGAGCACCTGTGCAGGGATAAACAGTAGGAATGTTTTCGCTTTCTGACATTCCCTATATGACTCACTCTGCACTGGGTTAGATTGCAGGAAGTGATTTTTACCTCGTTTCATATTAATCAGCTTCCTGCAAACTCACACAGGTCATTAAAGTAATCTCAGTCTCCGGAAATTAACGGGAATTTACGATTTTGAGATTTGGCTTACCTCGAGTTTTTGATAGATAAATGAAGGAGGTGAATTTGAAGGTGATCAGATCAGCAGTGATCCCATTGAATCGCTGAGCCGAAATAAGGTGAATGGAAACTTCTCGAAGCCGAATGTGTCTTTTTTACGAAAGTCGCCACTTCTCGAAGTGGGGAGAATTGTAGTGAAGCAGTGCCGGTGATTATCTTTATTGGTTGTTGAATTTAAGAACATCACTGTTATTGCTCATGTCCGTGTTAGCAGCAGGTCTGAGCAAAATGCAAATAAAGAATAGAAAGGTGAAGTGTGCACTGGGTCAGTCGACCGATGGTTAACCCGACTGAATGCAAATGAGGTGTTTTTAGCTTTGAGTCCGACCTGGCTCGAGATCAATGTTAGCTCTGCATGGTGCTTGCAACCTAACTTTCCACTTTGGTTTGAAGCTGATTTGAGGTCTGGATTCCAGATGTGCTGGAACCGTCAGTAAGTGCCCCCGTGAAAATCTGAGTCAATGTCCCAGCTGGAACATAGGAGTGGAAGCTGAGATAATCCCACACTCTGTTCGTGGGCTTCATTCCATTTTACAAACCCACTGACCCAGTCAGTGCGCGTCGGGGGAATGATAAGGAAACAAAATATGTTACCCAAATTCAGCTTTGCGAATCGGAATTAGTGGAGAATGAAGGGACAACTGTCCGACGGAGCAGGGACTGTCGAGGCACCGTCTCCTTTTTTCAGAGGGTCGGGCATTGACTCTGATGTTCTCGGGTACACGAATTGATCTGAGCCCTTGAAAGTACTCCCGGTACAGATGGTCTGTTTTTGCTTTTGTTGTTATTGCTGTCAGGAAGAAAAAGTCCCAGACTCAATTGTAAGGAAGTGAACATGGGCTGTTGCGCTGAAAGGGCCAATCTCTAACCACTGGACCAACAGGGATAATTGAACGAGCTGACCACACTGGTGGCGTAACAGCCCTCAAGCTCCTTGTATTTGATTTAACAGAAACAACTGCTTGACGATTCCCATCCCATTTCCCATCACTTTGCCTTGCATGGCTTTCTATCACAAACTCACTTTTGAATATTTCTTAGTTTCTGCCTCCACAACCCTTACATTGAGTTCCAAATTCAACCACTCGCTGGCTGATAAGGTTTTCCTGTATATGTACTCAAACCTTTCTCCCTCTTATCTGAAATCTACGCCCCTGCTGATCCATCAAGAGGATCAATCAGTCTTCCATTTAGGTGTCCGTGATTATTTTTCACACCTCAATCAGGTCACCACACAATCTCCTCTGCTTCAAGAATAGACGAGGACAGACGACTCAAAACATTCTTAAGCAGGCAGCCCAGACATAACTTTACCATTTGATCCGGTAAATGCACAGTGAAAATTCCTCAGAGTAAGTGAGCGAGGTTGACTACCATGTTTTAAAAAAGACTTAAATTTATTCACAAAATTATATTATGAAACATAAATATCGGAATAACACTTCCATATTTACCAGCATTGTACTTCACTTGCCTCACTCTTGCCCACTTCTTTAACCTGTCTATATACGCCTGTGGTTTTTGCTGTACCAGTCATTGTGGTGTCATATGTGAACACTGGCAAAGTAGAGTTGCCTCTCAATTCCAAATCATCGATATCAAACGGGACAATTGCGATTAAAACACTGGTCCCTGAGGAAAACCAGTAGCCGTTGTTTGCCAAACTCAAAAAATAACCATTTCTCTACACCTACTGCTTTCTTTTCACGAGCCAATCATCTATACATGCTGCTACATTACCAACGATGCCGTGCACTTTTTTCTATTGCAGCAGCCTTTTGTGCACCTTCTTGATCAATGTCACCTGGTTATTCAGATGCATCACATGCGCTGATTGTCCATTGGCCACCGCGGCCATAATGCCCTCAATGAATTCCAGGTCTCACAATGTATCACGTGAATATGTTCAAACCGTTTCTCAGTCCGCAACGAGAGCAAAAGAATAATGTGGCACTTGTTACAACTGAGACGACAGGGCCCAATCCAGATAGTTCTGAACTTGACATTACTCACATGAGAAAGTTCATGAAAATTGAACTAAATTATTAATTTACCTTCCAGATGGAAAAAAGGATGAGCTCATGGAGTTGCCAACAATCGCTTGGAGAGATATATGGAATAAACAGGATACTGATCATGCGTCAATGAAAATCAGAAATGTTGTTCCATTGAAGCAATCACCTAACAGACCGAAACTTCCAAAATGGACACAGCTTCAAAAAAAGACTGCAAGCATGCTCACGGAATATTTAAATGTGGAGAACAGCGACTCCAGGCCACGGCTGCCTCCATCCTGGGAAACCAGTGTGGCGTTTGCTCTGTGCGATTGACCAGGGAGTTGAGCTTACAGTGTTGTGCCTTTATGGATTTGTTCACAGCTGCCGCAGTTCTGTGCTTAGATTGAATACGCAGGTATATTTCGATGTTTCAATGAACATGGTGACTTTCGTCCTGAATTTCGTTCATAAACGTCATATGCAGTGTGAAGTAATGCTGCACTAATACACTCCTAATTCTTGTGTAGAATATGGGATATTTACGAGCCATAGCCTGTCACCAAACTTTAACCACTTTCTTAATCAATGCAGCATCTGGCTTTAAAATAATGTGCTATGGACTAAGTACAGGGAAATGGATTATTTTCCATTTGGTAAACCATGGACGAAATGGGCCGAAGAGCCAGTTCCTGTGCTTTATTCTTCTTGCACCTGTGAACGAGGCTCTATTCATTAAACTTGACCTTTCAGCAAAAGGAGCCATGAATAGGGACCTTTTTCACCGTTTCTCTTTCTGATTGTCCCATCCTGCTAAGTTGTCCATCATCCCGGACCCAAGAAGATCGCCATTCCCTTTCCTTTTCTTCAAATTCGAGCCTGTGCTGTCCGGTATTCGCCAAGGCCCGGATCAGTGTAACCAATTGTCTGCCTCTAAGGCGATCCCTCCTTCAAACCCCTTCCCATGCCAGTGCATTGATATCCACAGTCGCTCTCTGAGAATCTACAGATTATCTCAAAATAGTCACGCTGATTCCGTGATGTTCATCACAAGAATTAGACGTTGGTTGAAACATCGCTCAAATGGTTAACAAATGTTGGAAACAGTGTCGAATGACGTTGATACCACAGATGTAGGTGATGGGGTGACTCGTTTCAAGTCACGGCTGATGTGACCTTTCCATTGCACTGCATCGTTTAAAGTGTGTATTACTCGGAAATCATGACTCGTCCTCGCACCATTTTGCAAAATTTGCAGTGTTTTCACCGCAGCGTTTTACGAAGATTTGTGGCTCACAAATCAGTTTTGCATTTTTCACAACTGTCTGCATTTTGACTCTGCCTTCCTCTTCCAGAAGGCTTGTTTTCTGAGGTGTATGGCTGGATCAGGCAGCATGCTGCAAAGAAAAAAAATAGATTACTGCTGCAATGTATCACAATGGCAGTGAACCAAACAAAAAGCGATAATATGCATTCATCGAACTCTCACTGAGGATCAGCACCAATAGCTGTGGGGAAAAAATGTTGCATAAGAAGCTAAACGGTGCAATTGCTGAATCAGTGAAGAAAACTCCAAAAAAAAGCCGAGGCGATTCAGGAAAGTGCACAGCCTCAGCAGTGGGTGCGTAAGGAGTTAATACCTGTTCTTTATTAAGGATTCGCCTCTGGAGGTAAAGTCTAGTGAGAACAAACAGGGGGACTTGGACGAGAAGTTATAATTTTGAGAGACATAGCATCGAACCAGTGGCTGGTAGTAAGGGATCAGCGAATTTACACTATTACTGATTTGTTCCTCGAAAGTGTGCGAATTTATGGGATAGGTGGACAGGAATTTAGCGTTCCCTATGTAAGATCAGATTAGACTGTCAACTGAAGACTGGGGAGTTTACAGTGGTAGTGTTTGACAGAAGTAAGTTCCAGGAATTCAGGTTGTTCTTGGTCATGAGTTAAGAAGGTTCAAGGTGGGAGTGACTCCATTTTTTGTGGAGAAGTCCAAGGAAGATCAAGAAACCGAGGAGATAAAACGGAAGTAAACAGATATTTTCCCAGATTGTGTATTAACCAGATCCAA
>NW_025203052.1:0-923 GCF_004010195.1 Chiloscyllium plagiosum
CTTCAACCCCTGGAACTTCTGCCTCCAGCATCGTGTTACAACTAGCGTAAAGCTCTTTATATTCTTTTCAACTACAAGTAAAGCTCTCTCTATACTGTCCCCCTGAAACACTCCCCAGGACAGGGTCAGCACAGGGTTAGATACAGAGTAAAGCTTCCTGTACATTGTCCCCCATCAAACACTCCCAGGATAGGGACAGCACGGGGTTAGATCTAAAGTACAGTCTTGGCTTGGTGCTGTGTGTTAACACTACATTGTATGTTTGGAGGTTTCCTGGGTGTTAGCCTTCTTCCTGGTTTGGGAATGATCTACATCAATGTTCAGCTCCGAGTTAGCTAAAACACAATGTAGTCAGAGCACGCTCCCTTCCCTGATGGTGTCACATTGTATGAACCACTGACAAGTCCCAAACAAATCATAGGAGAAACTTTTACATTCATGACCTCCACCTTCAGCTGTAGTTTTGTGCCCAACATCCTGAGTTGTCTGTTTTGTGGACCTCACTCCTATTTCTTACAATCTTATCACCTGTTGCCTGATTTGTGTATAAATTATTTGCATCCAAATCATTTGCTGGGCACCTCTGAGACACACTGAAAGAGCTGACCCAGTGCCAGCCTTCAGAGCTATCAGGAGTTGCTGGCTATTATCAGAAATTGCTACACAGTAGTGATAACAATATCATTTCCAAATTCTAACTTGTCCAACTTGTCCATGACAACCAGATATCCCCACCCAATCTAGTCCCACCTGCCAGCACCCGGCCCATATCCCTCCAAACCCTTCCTATTCATATACCCATCCAAATGCCTCTTAAATGTTGCAATTGTACCAGCCTCCACCACATCCTCTGGCAACTCATTCCATACACGTACCACCCTCTGCGTGAAAAGGTTGCCCCTTAAGGTCTCTTTTATATCTTT
>NW_025203052.1:1613-8167 GCF_004010195.1 Chiloscyllium plagiosum
GTATTCCATGAGATCTAACCTTGCTAACCAGTCTCCCATGGGGAACCTTGTCAAACACCTTACTGAAGTCCATATAGATCACATCTACCGCTCGGCCCTCATCAATCTTCTTTGTTACTTCAAAAAACTCAATCAAGTTTGTGAGACATGATTTCCCATGCACAAAGCCATGTTGACTATCCCTAATCAGTCCTTGCCTTTCCAAATACATGTCCATCCTATCCCTCAGGATTCCCTCCAGCAACTTGCCCACCACTGATGTCAGCCTCACCCGCCTATAGTTCCATGGCTAGTCCTTACCACCTTTCTTAAATAATGGTATCACATTAGCCAATGTCCAGTCTTCCAGCACCTCACCTGTGACTATAGATGATACAAGTATCTCAGTAAGAGGCCCAGCAATCACTTCCCTAGCTTCCCACAGAATTCTAGGGTACACCTGGTCAAGTCCAGGGGATTTATCCACCTTTATGTATTTAAGACATCCAGCACTTTCTCCTCTGTAATATGGACATTTTTCAACAAATATCTCAATGTGGCACCTGCACAGCAAAGTCTAAGAAGCCACAAATCCTATTGTTCTGCTCGTGGTGAGACTGCTATGTTTTCCAAAGCACGTTCTCAATCTGTGGAATGTAAGGGTGTTGCTTCATCCTCGCCCTCAGACCAATCACCTATAAAGTTTGTGCTGCTTTCTTTAATTGCCTTGCCTCAGTTTAATACTATGATTCTACTTTGTGATATCTCCCTAACGTTGGGGAGGGTTGTGCCTTGAGTTTGGGTAATTCAGTGATTTCACAAGTATTGCTGTTTGCTGGTACATAAAACTGCAAGAAGATAGGCCGTATGGTGTCTGGAGTTCTTCCTACCATTTCATAGTGGACTGCCTCAGGCCTCAGCTCCTGTTTCTAACCAATTCCTCATCGCCCTCACCTCCCCATGCTTCGGAACTAGAATTAGAATTAGCTTTATTTTCATATGGAAAGTTTACAAAGCACCCCTTACCTTCAGGACAAAAATACTTAAGTACAGATTCTTAAATACAAATTCTTCGGGAAAACAAATTTGAAAAGCTAAAAGAAATAATAAAATCAAAATAATTTGTAATCTAGGCTGCACAACTATGAGGCCAGTGACAGGGCTCTGCGCTGATTGTCATCTATGTAAGTGATTCGGATTAGAACGTGGGAGACATGGTTCGTAAATTTGTGGATAACACCAAAATTGATGGCACAGTGGACAGTGAAGAAGGTCATCTCAGATTACAGCAGGATCTTGATCAATTGGGTCAATGGGCTGAGGAGTGGCTGATGGAGTTTAATTTGGATAAATGCGAGGTGCTGCATTTTGGTAAAACAAGTCAGAGCAGGACTTATAGACAATGATAAGGCCCTGGGTAATGTTGTAGAACAGAGAGACCTAAGAGTTCAGGTAGATAATGCTTTGAAATTTGCGTCACACTTATTCACAGTGGTTAAGAAAGCGTTTGGCATGCCTGCCTTCATTGCTCAGACTATTGAGTTTGGGGGTTGGGGCATCAGCTTGAGATTGTACAGGATGTTGGTGAGGCCATTTCTGGAATACTGTGTGCAATTCTGGTCGCCCTGCTACAGTAAGGGTATTATTAAACAGGAGAGGGCTCAGAAATGATTTACAGGATGTTATCGGGAATGGAGGGTTTGAATTCTAAGGAGAGGCTGGAGACACTGGCACATTTTTCACTGGAACGCAGAAGGTTGAGGGGTGACCTTATAGAGGTTCATAAAATCATGAGGGGTATGGATAGGGTGAGTGACGATTTTTTTTTTCCCTAGGGTGGGGGAGTTTAAGACTAGGGGGTGTATTTTTAAGGTGAGAGGAGAAAGATTTCAAATGGACACAAGGAGCAATGTTTTCACGCAGAAAGTTGTTCGTGTGTGGAATGACCTGCCAGAGGAAGTGGTTTATGCAAGTACAGTTACAATGTTTAAAATACATTTGCATAAATACATGGATAGGAAACGTTTGAAGGGATATGGGTGAAACACAGGCAGGTGGGACCAGTTTAGTTTGGGAACATTGTCAGCATGGACGTGTTGGGCTGAAGGGTCTGTTTTCGTGCTGGTATGACTTTATGACTCTATAACTTGGGGAGTTTATAAAATTATTAGATTAGTGAAAGGTTTTGATGTTTAAGTTTATCAGAGATCCTTCTCTGTCCCATTATAGAATGAGATATCTTATAAATATTGTAGAGTACAGATTGTTAGCAAGATGGAGGGACTCTCGGAGTTTATGTCAATTTGTAAAAGCTACAAGGATCAGTGCAGCAGCTTGAGATGCTCATACAGGAGTTCCTTGTGAATGGTGAGGCGCAACACAATCTACACCCTTGGTATAAAAGGGAATAGAGCAACAATGGACACAGAACATCACAGAACTAACATTGCTGATGTACACTAGGCCGAGCACATGGGAGGGATAAGCAGATAAGAATCTGGATAATAGGGACACCTCCCCACCCCCCATCCCCCATATTACAATGAGAAACCAGGAAATGAGAGAGTGAGTGAGATATAGGGATTGGGAGACAGTGAGGGAGAGAGTGAGTTAGAGAGAATGTGAGATACCGAAAGCGTGGGTTAGAGAGATTGACATAGAGAGAGAGAGAGAGGAACTGAGAGTGAAAAAGAGACAGTATGAGAGAGTGAGTTGGAGAGATGGATGTCAAAGAATAAGTGAGATTGTGAGACAGTGAGACAAAGAGAGAGTCAGAGAGTGAGTGAGAGAAGAGATTGAGAATGTGAGAGTGTGTGAGATGAGAGAATGTGAGAGACTGAGTGAGATAGAGAAAGAGAGTGAGTGAGACAGTGAAAGAGCGTGTGAGATAGAGGGGGTGAAAAGAAAGAGAAAAAGAGCTGAAGACCAAAATGAGAAAGTGTCTGAGCTCCCTGCCCATCTGGTCAGTAAGCAGCCAGGTTACACTGGGTATCAGGACCTCATGTCATTGCTATCGTTTACCTCAACATTCTAAACTTATGGTATCAAAGTAGTCTCACAATCAACTTCAGTTCAGGCTGTTCTGGAGTTACTCGCTCATCATTACCATTTAGCCCAATGGTGTAACGGCCCGGTTGGGAATCCCCTGACAGAACCTACACCCAGGGTCTTTGCAGCAGCAATGGGAGATCTCCATCAGGCTGGGTTTCCAGGGTCCTGTTGCTGTCAGAATGACAGGTAAGAATGTGGATCTGTTACCAAGGTTACATGGACAGCATGGAATCCTGACTCAGAAGGCAGCAGCTGTGTGTTCCATGACCATGCCCCACCCTCCCAGGATTGTCTAGAAATCTCTGTGCCCCTGTCCTCCTGTCCAGCCCACAGGGACCTTTGTGGCCCTTGTGATTCCGCCTCGTGTACATCCCCTGATCATAGTCACTGCACAGTGGGTCCCACTGGCCTTGTGTTCAGCCCCAGCTCTGGCATTTCCATCCTCAACCTCTGTCTCCTTCTATCCATCCTCCTTTAGAAACTCCTTAAATCCTGGAACTTGGACGAAGCTATGGGTCACCTGTGCCAACATCTCTCCGAGAGTGATTGGGTGCCAGATTTTCACTGATACTCACACCTAATGCATCTTGGACTGGTTTCCAATGTGAAAGGTGTTATATAAATGCAGGTTATTGTTGCAGCCAGGGGTACGTATTGATTTGTTCAGACATTTCTCCGATTGTAAGTAAGCGACTATCTGGGTTTTCGCTGCTACTGTCTGTGTCCAAGACATAAAGCCCACAGCAGCCCTGAACCAGGCACTGAGCTTCCAGGCAGTCACTTACTTGAGTCCCAGGAATAACGCCTGCAGCCATAACCAGCAGAGAATGAACATAATCAGCATGTTGGGAAACGAGAATGCAAACCACGAGGCGAAATTAACCACTTCTCCGCTTTCTGGGAAAATCCTTCAAAACCACAAAATCACAAAGAAGTCTTAAAACATGGTCAGATATAACACCGTCGCTGTCAGCTAGCCCAGTCACTCTCGGGGTGTGAGTGTCCTGTTTGTTACCAGCAATTGTTGCCCGTCCCTAGTTGCCCTAGAGGTGATGAGGAGGTAATTTAAGATTGAGGTGAGAAGACATTTCTGCACTGAAAAGATAGTGAGTCTCCAGAAAGCTCCCTCTCATGTGCCCGTCCCTAATTACCCTCAGGGAAATGGTGGTGAGCTGCTTCCTTGGACACAATTGAGTGACCCCATCAGCCATTTCCAAACACAGTGAACAGCCAACTAGGTTGCTGTGACTCAGAGTCATGGGTAGGCCAGACAGGGTAAGGATGACAGATTTCCCTTCCTCAAATAGGCTTCACAGCCTTGGGTATGTGAACAGGACATAGAACAGAGAACATTACAGTACAGGCCCTTTGGCCCTCGATGTTGCACTAACCTGTGGAACCAATCTGAGGCCCATCTTTCCTACACTATTCCATTCTTGTCCATATGCCTATCCAATGACCATCCAAATGCCCATAAAGTTGGTGAGTCTACGACTGTTGCAGGCAGGGCATGGCATTCCACACCCCACTACTCTCTAAGTAAAAAATCAACCCTCTGATATCTCTCCCATATCTATCACACCTCAATTTAAAGCTATGTCCCCTTGTGTGAGCCATCACCATCCGAGGAAAAGGCTCTCACTGTCCACCCGATCTAATCCTCTGATTATCTTATATGTCTCAATTAAGTCACCTGAATAGGAAGGGTTTAGAGAGATATGGGCCCAATGGGACAAGATTAATTTAGAATTTTGGGTTGATTTGATTTATTTATTGTGGTTACGTGTACCTAAGTACATTGAAAAGATGTGTTTGTGAGCAGTACAGGTAGATTATAGTAAGCAAGGGCATACAGAGTGCTCAGAAATGCTCTGTTTTTGTGCTAAACATCTTTATGATTCTATGACTGAGACTAGCTTTGAAATCTGGATTTTAGTGAATTAATTTCACTTTAATTCCTAGACTCTCTTGGTAGGATTTGTATTTATGGCCCTTGGTTATGTGAATAGGCCTCTGGATTATGAACATAACCAGTGTCCTGTCACCACATCCCCCCACCCCCCCCCCCCCCCCCAATTGCAACCTGATACTGAGGAGATGAGGATACAGTGAGGAACAGAATTACAACAGTCAGCCTATCTCACCACCGTCAGTGGTTAGTCCGTGTTTTCATTCCAGTCACTTGGTTCCAAATCTTCAATAACCTTTACCCAACAAACATGCCAGAAATACTTAGCAGCAACTGTGAAAAGAGGGGAAAGAGGTAAACCTCTCCAGATTTACATCACAGCTCTAGCAGCCTACTTTCCTGACCACCATAGCATTAGTCAGGGTAATTGGCTTAAAATGCCGACAGAATATTTCTTTATCACTCTCCTTATTCAGGCAGTTCTGCTATAGCGCGTCTTTCGTTAACACAAATTGACTGTAACATGATTGGCTGTTTCGATAGCGTGAACGTTTAAGGTGTGTGTTGGCTATAACACGATTATATCACCAACTCTTTAAGTGCTGTTTGTATTGTGTGATTTTTGTCTAGCGTGGGGTCACACAGGAACGCAACTATCATGTTCTGGAAGAAACAGCCTGTACTCGAAACAACAACAATACTTTGAACCTTGTTTCTCAATGTTACCAGTTGTTTTTAAGTTTTGTACCTCAGTATCTTCATACCTGAGATGGTGCCGTGTGTGGTGACATTACACACTTGTACTTTTGTACTTGAGCACACATGACAATAAACCTTACATCAAATCAAATCAAAAACCAAATCCACAATAAAACCTACACCAAAGTCTCTTGGTAATAGCAGGCTGAATCCTTCAGCAATATACAGTCAGTGCAGGATACTTTCACAATACAGATTACCAGTCCCAATTACTGCAGAGGAGATTGACAGAGGAGGGAGAGAGGGACCCTATATTTTATTCTTAAACCTGCCCATGTCTCCCTCCACCCCACTCCCAAAGCAATCTGACACTCTCTATCGCTGTAATAGGAAAACAAGCCACTGCCAGTACATCAAGCTTTCACCGAGGGCCAGGGACACAGTCAGAGACCGTGATACCCTACAGGCTGACAGACTACATTTCTGGACTCGATTCTAAACCTCAAACACCCGAAAGTTACACATGAAAGGCATGGATACACCTGGGGAGAAAGAATCAGGTTGAGAAATCCAGAGAGAGAGAGACAGACAAGAGAGAGAATGTAATGGAAAATAGACAAGGTGGCAATAATAAAGAGAGAGAAAAGAGAGGGTGAATGACAGAGAGAGCACAAGTGAGACGAAATGAGGGAGAAAGACAAAGGTTCTGACAAGGAAAGAAATTGGTGATAATTATATGGTGTCAGAGAATGGACAGGTTGGCTGGAAGCTCCATTATAGGGGACATCAGAGTCATAAAGATGTACAGCACGGAAACAAACCCTTCAGTCCAACCCGTCCATGCAGACCAGATATCCCAGCTTAATCTAGTCCAATTTGCCAACACCCGGCCCATATCCCTCCAAATCCTTCCTAT